>NC_135173.1:38811364-39111364 GCF_041146795.1 Maylandia zebra | reverse complement strand
AAGAGAAAGGAGGATCAACTGAGTCTTCTAGCAGGATAAAAGTCAACAGGAACAACAGGTGAGATGTTGTAGTTGCACCTACAGTAGAAGTTTTGGGCACATGAAACTAACTGCTAAGAGGTTATGTAAACCGTTCAGTGTTCGTTGGACTTGAGCAGGTGCAGGACGGGAAAGGCACTAAAACAGTAGTAAAGCCGAAGTGCTCCAGCCAATCAGAGGGAATCTTATTATTATTATTGTACTTTATTGAGCCCCATGGGGAAATTGCTCTCTGCATTTAACCCATTCACTCAGTGAAGCAGTGGGCAGCCATTGGGCGCCCGGGGAGCAGTGTGTAGGGACGGTACCTTGCTCAGGGGTACCTCAGGGTAGCTGTTAAGGGGAATCGAACCCCCGACCTTCCGATCATGGGGCAACCACTCTACCTACTGAGCTATCCCTGCCCTATCACATGAAGGTATATAAAATCTATACGGTACATGGGTTATATATATATATATATATATATATATATATATATATATATATATACTACATATACTTTCATACTACATAACTTTACATCCACACATCAGCAACAAGTCCATTTTTTGAATGTTTGTGGCAAAATCTGGAAAAATATGAGATAACAACTAAATTCAAACATTTTCCTCTAATTTATACATATAAAGACCACATCCTTACACCTCTTTTTAAACTTCTTTATCATTTGACAGAGCTTCAGTTTTGATAAGCATACTTTTAATTGCCACCAACTTGGAGCTTGCTGATCCTTAACAAAGAAGGCATCTGGTCTGTGTCCCATTAGAAGTCGAGGAACTGCTGAGGCATTATCCACAGTGAGCAGTAATGAGAATAAAACTGAGGGACCAGTTCTTTTACTGAGGGCATCAACTGTTCTAATCTGGTCTAAATGTGTAGATACAATGCAACAATGAAAACAGATTGATCCACAAGTCTGAGCTTTGTGATTCAACACTTCCTGATAAGTTGATAAAACCACACATTTATTTCAAAGAATTTCTGTCTTGGTTCATGTTGTCTTTGAAACAGAATTAATTATTCATTGCATAGTGTGTGACTGAAGTACACATAAGTAAATTCAGCAGGATGGGACAGATAGAAGTAAATAAATAAGCTCAACAAAAAGTCGAGAAACTAGTGAAATAAAGCTGTTGTCAAATTCATGTAACCGATGAAAGGAAACCTTGGCCTGTTGAGGGATACAGTCAGGAACTATAACAACATTTTCAACATCTCCAGCTGCGGAAATGTTTTGGTCTCGATTGATTAAGTCAATAAAAGACAGCAAAGTGAAAGAGTCAATTTTGAAGGGCTTTATTAATCAACACAGTGTGAAAACAGTGTATGAGTTCAGAGTTCACAATCCTTGTGTGTCATTAACTGCTTTTACTGTGTAGAGTGTCAACAAAGAGGAAGCTCACACATACACTACTGTGTTTTTCCATAAACAAATAAATTACAGCTCAACTGACTGCTGATGATCAGCTGGAACTAGAAAAAGCAATTTATTACTCAGAGAGTCTGAGCAAAGTCTTAACATGATGAAGAAAATTAATACAGCCATCCTGAACCATGGTCCAATGATTTAACAACTGTTATTGACTATAATCCACATCTGCTTGAAGCCTGGATTAGAAAATTAGATATCTGCTTTTTATACCAATCCCCTCTTCCAGAATTCAGTTCCTTGCTAAATATTTAAACACATTTTATTCTGGTTTTCTCTTTTAAAAATAAGGTTATGAAAAGGCAAAAAAAAAAAAACAGTTACAGAGATAAGACTAATAACTGGCTGTCCGCTGTGAACAATGTGACTGTAGTGGTGCCAGGTTAAGTTATACATTCATGAAGGACTGAATGTTAAATTATTAACACAGTATAATAATAATCCTCATGTAAATAACTACAGTGTATAAACTATACTAAACTATATATAATGTATAGTACAGTATTCAAGATCACTGCCTACACACACCTTTTTAGTATATACTTTGTATTAAAAATCAATAAAACTTCCTATATTTGTAATTTCTCAGCTATCTAGTTTGAAAACCTATTTCAAAACTAAGAAAAAACTAAACAAAACAAACTACATCTACCTTTTTTAATCCTAATCCACAAGCCAATTGTATTTGTAATGAAATTAACTAAAACCAGGGTAGAACATCTTTGCAAAATCTTCAAGTATGCTTTAGAAACTGGCCAGTAATAATTCAAGTTGCACAATATGAAAATTGTACTTAATAAGTACAAAAATAAAAACAACCATTCTGAGGCAAACAACATTTTCACAGAGATATCAACATTCACACATTATAAGACACCATCTTTTCTTCAGTGCCAGGTTGACTCCAGTGTTAGGAAAATAAAATACTGTCTGTGTTTCAGTCCCTGTCTGCTTCGGTTTTAGGGACTGTGACCCTGTGACTCCTCAGCTTCCTCAGCAATAGTGCGGTAGTGCTGTGGCTGATTTTGAAATATGGAAGAGTCTGTCTGGGTGAACAGAGGAGCTCTCTTGGTGGAGCGTTTCATCAGGAATTTTCTAGATGTTACTAGATCACCGTAGCCCTGGGAGTGAGAGAAGGCGTAACCTGACCGAGTACTACGCCTTCTCCGTAAGCGACGAGGTGCCGGTACAGGCAACTCCTCTGTACGCATCTTATACCTCACCTAGAAAAAAGAAACAAGGGATTTTAATTTTTTTTTAATGTAGACTTTTCACTATGGATACGCTACTTTCTGGTGTACAAGACAAAAGGGTTAATAGAAGACAAGATGCTTTTACATGCTGCCCCAAGTGTTTTTTTACCTTATCATTAATGGTAGGACGAAGCTGTATAAATATGAAGCGGAAAGCAACAACAGGCAGGATACAGAGAACGAATGTCAGGAATATGGTGAGCCACACATTAGGCTGGTTCAGAGAGTTTCTTGTTGTGCCTGAAATCCAATAATGTCAGAATCACATAATGTTACAGTATTACAGTATATAAGAAAGTAACTTCACAAACTGCAAAAATGGATGATGAAATTTAAATACACAATCCCAGGATACAGCCAGCACAAATCTAACCTTTTTTGTCTAAATGCTAGTTCGCATAACCCTGTTTTAATGTACTCATGTCTCCTTTAAAGTACCAATATTTTAGAATAGAAAAAAACTTGATAACTTCATTAAATTAACATTAAAGTGGCAAACATACTAAATATAGTAAATGTACTTACCAATGAAGGGGAAAGAAGACGTGAACATATAAAACATGCCATTGCTGCACATGGTTAATGTGATGGAAAAGTAGGCCACCATGCTTCCCCACACAAAAAAATGGTTCACTGCTGTCCAGTAATAGGTGTCAAGACACAGCTGAAAAGTATTTACTTTTATCATTATTAATGTCCTGTGTACTTATTTCTTTACATAAACTCAAATTTAGAGACTGACATAGAATGGACATGTTTCTGTTACAGCAGATTAGTCTGTAGACTAAGTAGCCTCTTTGTTAGGTACCCTCGGTTCAACTGTTTATTAACCAGCCAATCAAATGGCAGGAACTCAATGCTTTTGAACATGTACACGTGGTCAATACTACCTGCTGGAGTTTAGACTAAGCATCAGGGAGGTAAAAAAGCTAATTAAGTTACTTTGAATGTGGTGTGGTTTTGCGTGCTAGATTGGGTATTTCAGAAATTGCTGATCTACTGGCATTTTCCCACACAATTATCTCTAGGGTTTACAAGGAATAGTTCTATAAGAGAAACCATCCAGTGAGCAGCAGTTCTCTGGGCAAAGATTGTTGATGCCAGAGGAGAATTGACAAAATGCTTCAAGATGATAGGAAAGCAACATGGCAACCATGGCATACAGAAGAACAAAAGCATTGCCTGGTATCATAAATCTCAGTAACATTTAGATGGTAGGGTCAGAATCAACATTTGTATCAATACTTCAGGCTTTTTTTGAAAATTTGCCATAATGAAAATGAGCAGTTCTGCAGGCAAAAAAAGGCCCAAAGTGATAATAACCACGTGCACCTAATAAAGTATCTAATGAGTGCACATGGATTTATGGTATAGAAATGCATAAATAAAACCGTTAAATGCAATTTTTTCTCAAAGCAGTGCAGTTCACTGAAAAAAAACTGGAGGACAAATAATGTGGCAAAGTTTTGTGATTCTCTATGTTTTCACAATAAATATGTCATTTCCAAGCATGCCTCTGGTAACGAGACCTGTGTTTCTCACCTGTGTGTACACCACAATGAGCAGACAAGTCTGTGCCAATAAAGCAAAAGACTGATAGTCAGCAATCTCTTTTCCATCATCTCTGACTGTGTCATGCATGGAAGCCCATGGAATAAAAAAGAGGATTAAGGAACTGTAGCAGCTGTGCATTACACAGCTCACAAAAGCTTTCTTATTGAAGTATTGGTTCTTCTGGCCTGGAGCGTAGAGCTGAGGATGGTATAAACTCCAACGGTCATTTACATCCTGCACAAAACAAGTTTTAGTGAAAGAGATGAGAAAGCTCAGTGGACACAGAGACCTGAGTATGAGATCTGGTTTATGTAAGTCAACCAAAAACTGATAGTTAATTGTAATCTACATACCTGGTCAAACAGACACATGCCAAGGACTGGAAGAGCTGTGTAAACCATATTGTAGAAGGTGATGAACCAGTCCTCATAAACAGTCTGTGAACAACCACAATGAACATTTAAGTACAACATAAAGAAAAGGTGAATGTGAATCAAGTTATTTGTTTCATTTGTCCTGCATCATTTGAAACTTTTTTGCATTTCTCTCATTGAGATTGATAAACACTTTATGTCCCATTACAAAAGCTACTTAAATTACATTATAGTATAGTTACAATACATATATCTCACCTGTGCAGAAAAACCACAAAAGAAGGCGTACCAGAATTGGACAAGCGTAAAAGTGAAGTTCTTGTAAAAGAAATATCCAAGGAACTTGCACATGCGGATGTAGGACCAGCGGCCATGCACCAGCAGGAGGCGCTGAAGGTAACGGAACTGGGCAAAGGAATAGTCGCTGGACAGCACTGCCTGCATGCCTTCCTGCCCACTGATACCTACACCAATATGAGCAACTGGCAGGCAGAAAAGGAAGCAAATAAAATACACAATAAAATACACAATATCAGCTACATATTTCCCAGCTGGATAGTTGTAATGAAAATACAGCTCTGTATATTGGTGACTTCACAGGTTACCCTTTATCATGCTGACATCATTGGCTCCATCCCCAATAGCAAGAGTGACAGCCTGCTTGTATTTCTTGACCAGCTGAACCACTTGGGCCTTCTGCAAAGGAGTGACCCTGCAGCAAATCACTGTCTGACACATGCATGCTGTCCTCAGCAGCTCCAACCTCAAGTTCTTCTCCAGTGCAAAAGCCTGATGATGAAGGAAAGAATTGATGGAGTTAGGTCATCTGTCAAGATTCTGTAGTGCAACCTTAAAACCTCAAGAGAATTCCATTCATTTCTACATTCATCTCTAAGTTTAAGAAACATAAGAGAATCGGACTTTAAAAAAAAAAACCAATATGTATTTTCTTATCACACAGTGTGACCTCTACAGGTCAACTAGCAGGGGATTTTCAGCATTTGCTGACAATAGTAATATTGCTAAAAAGAAAAGAAAAAAAAATCTTACCAGACTGTGCCCATTTATAATTAGTCCATAATCTCCATCCACCTTCTCATCCTGCATAGTCTCTGTCTTTTTAAGCCAAAACAGGCCTACTCGAGATTTAAACACAGATGGCTCCTCTGCTGCTTCAGGACACATTTTTCGTCGTGCATTCCTGAAAACATGAGGACAGAAAACATGACCTCATAAAAAGTTCACAATTCATTTGTTAACTATATTTTTCTTATAGACAACAATGAAGATATAAGATGAGCCTAAAGATTAACAGGCTAACAGTGTTTAATTTTAAAAAATATTTCCTATCCTCTTAATTGCCGATTTTAGACACATTTTGCCTTTAGTGGCCTCTCTTCTCCATTAAAAAGAGTGTCAAAAATATCTAAACCAACCTTTTGAGACGGACTGTATTTGCACACATTGTGTTTCCATTTATACAATTATTATTTTATTTTTAATTCAATCAAACATGCACAACGCTGAGGATGACTTTGGTTTGACTGTACTTGTATTCAGTCATCAATCAAACCACTCATCCATTTTGGCACTTATCAGCGACAGTAGTCTAAGTAGACATGTCAAAACCTCCCTTACAATGGCCACATCTTCTACCTCTTGTAAGTGCACAAGGAGGTATTGCCAAGCCAGCTGTTCTGAATCTCCCCCACAGCATCCTAACAAGAAGTCTGAACCCATACACCCTTCAGAAGTAGCTTATTCCCATTCCTTGTAACCACAATCTTAATTTTTCACATTACTACCCACCGTGGAGGAACATAGATGATGGTAGGAATGTTCAATCCCAACCTAGTAACCACAACCATGTAAGGCATGGATGTCGAGCTTTGGTTTTAATGGTTGTGATGAGTTATACAGAATTTACAGAGGGGTAGCATGAAATTATCCCTTGCCACCCCAAGTGCCACCCCAGTTTTGCATATGACAGTGTTGTTTATTAAAATAAGATAGCATTAACATTTTGAGCGTAGTTACAGTCAACGGTGAATATAAATGCTAAAACTGAATATATTGCATAGTGTTACCCCCCTCCACCATTAACAAATGGTTCAGCCCATAGCAGGACCGGCTTTTTTCTTGATTTAGCAAGCGATGCTTGCGATTGTGCCAGAGCACATTTTGAACTAGTGATGGTAAAATTTATTCTTTTTACTGAATCGAATTTTAATGAGTCTAGACCGTCCCATACAGACAAACTTGCCGTTTATTTTGCAAATCGAGCTCAACACTGCCCCTAGCGTCCTGGAGCACTTCCGTTGTGTTTTGGAGTTTGCAAGTGTTTTTGAGTTTGCAAGTGTTTTGGATTTTGCAAGTGTTTTGGAGTTTGTACGTGTTTTGGAGTTTGCATGTGTTTTTTAGTTTGCAAGTGTTTTGGAGTTTTCTAACAAAAAAACAGTGTGAAACTTAAGTTAGACTTGTGTTTATAAATGAACCGCCCCATGTTGTGTAGATTTCTGGATTTTATACTTATTGGGCTACATATTTATTTATTATACAGGCTATACAGTACATAGAATCAAAACTCACATGTTTTATGTAACTAAAGTGTTTAATTATGTGGGATACAGACACTAATTAAGTTATAGACTATATTTATATGAAAAACATGTATACTTACTGCATTTAAATCATTTTAACCATGTGTAACCACCTGCATATGTGTGTGGAGAAAAAAAAAGACTTTGATTTTGCCACCCTATTTGATTTCTTTTCCACCCTCATGCCACCCTAAGAAAATTTCTCTAGATCTGCCCCTAAGTAAAGCAGCAAATTCTGATATACAGTGGTCCCTCGCTATAACGCGGTTCACTTTTCGTGGCCTCACTGTTTCGCAGATTTTTTTTGTGCAATTTTGCATGGTGGTTTTTTTTTTGTTTTTTTTTTGTTTGTTTGTTTCTTTAAACAGCACGTTGTGTTGTGCATCCTGATTGGCTGTAGACCACTGTCAATCAATCTCGTGCCTCCTGTACAGTAAAGAATGCGTTCAGCTTGTCAAATTTGTAGTGTTTGTTTGTACATTTTCTCCCCGACAAACACAACAATGTCGACGAAACGTTTTGCACCGGTTTCATTCTATTATAATGGACTTATTTTTCTATGAAGGTTTGAACTTGAAACAAGAGAGAAGTGTGAAAATGTTCATGCCTGTCTGAGAAAACTGTACAAACAAATATTGTAAAACAACAGCTACAAATTTATCTTACAGCTGTAGGAAAAGTAACTTAATGAATCAAGCCTCAAATGGTTGAGTTCCTGTTCGTGCTGTTCTAGTTAATTTAAGTTTACTGAAATTCATAAACTGACAAATTGCATCATTAATTGTATGATGAAAACGCCTCTGATTGACAGTTGATCCTTATCTGTTTCTAACCGACTCACTGTAGCTCCTCTTTGACTCCTTCAGCAGTGTTGGCTGAGACAACAAAGACATCCTTCATCTCCCCTCTTAGTATGTTACAGGAATAGCCAATGTTCTCTGCTGTCTCTGTTGAACAGTAAAATAATTTTCAATCAATAAATCTTAAATCTACAAAAAAAGCTTAAATAAGAAGAAACATAAAGTGACACTGACCTTGCTTATCTCCAGTTAACACCCAGATTTTGATGTCAGCTTTAGCCAGTTGCTCAATGGTCTGTGGTACACCATCTTGCAACTTGTCCTCCACAGCTGTCGCTCCCAACAGCTAAAGCCACAGATGTAGTTGTGATTTATACATTTATGACAAATTATGCTGGTTTCGCTGTAACATTAGTGCACAATCTAAAGCTGGGGTGTCAAACGAACCCAGGTGCCAGGATCAACCTGGCAAATACTTTAATCTGGAAACAACTTTGGAAAAAGGATGAAAAGGATGGCATTCTGGAGGACATTCTGGGAAAACAAACCACCAGAATTCTTCTGTACCTTTACACATTCACGTCTTACAATTTAAGCTCAAAGATTTATGCTGATAGATTTCTTTCATTTACTACAGAAGCATTTCTTATCATTGTAAATGACCATGGCAGACCCGATGGCATGAACATGATCTTCAGCATACTTTATTAACACTCACACGGTTGCTGTGCAAACACACACTGAGCTGCAGCTCTCCTGCTGCCAGCTCAACATTACCACAAAAACAACAGCATTTACCAGAACTCCTAACTTTTAAGCCGGCTAGGCGTGATTGCAGATGCCACGCAGGTGGGTCAATCGTCCCTGCAGCAGTATCGCAAACCACACCCCGCCACAATCATGTAAGAAAATCTGAGGTGTTGAAATTGAACTTCTTTTTTTATTGTAAGATATCTCAAGGTAAAATGTATAGTTAAACTTATTAACATTGACTGGAGACAAGCAGAGTTTGACTGGTCCAGCCCATTTAAGATGAAATTGGGCTATATTTCCCCCCGATGTAAAATTAACTTGACATCCCTGGTACGTATAATTTCTGGAAAACTATCAGTAGGTCATCAAGCAGCAAATTGGTCTGTCAGATGATCTAGCGATGTGACAAAGTTTTCAGCACATGTACTAACCATCATATCTTTCTCTATCTCTTCATAAAGTTCATCAAGTTTTTCTTCACGTCCCTCCATGGCAACACTGGCCTCATGTTGGCGATGTTTCCAATCTATCATGTAGGTCTTGTCTAAGTCCTTATATGCCAGAGCAAGTGTACGGAGGCCATCACCTGCATACTCCTGTTTTTGTTTGATAATCGAAAGAAGTCGAATGTTAAATTACATTAATTATATTAAAATTTCATTGATTTTAGCTTCAAGCTACTTTTATATGCTTTGGATCACTCACATTGAGGTGGTTAGTGGTTACTTCCATCAGTTTGTTACAGGAGGGGTGCAGTCTTTCAAAGATCATGGTGTCTGCACCTTTGCAGTATAGAGTCAGCTTCCCCTCTGGGCTGCGCACTGGAAGTGACAGGGAAAGTTAGAAAGTTTGACGTAATGCATGCAGAAAAAGAAATTGTCTATCTTCTGAATATACGAAGTATGGCCAAAATAAGTATGGTTGACACCTTATCTCACCTATCACTGACATCCTCTTCCTCACATTACTGAAGTCCAGAATGGCCAGAAGTTCATAGATGACTTGTTTGCCCATCTCTACTACTGTGATGGTTTCTGGTGTGCGTGATCGGAACACAAATCCAAAGTTTCTTGCAGCAGTCACCAGAGCGCCTTCATCAGGTGACTGAGCCTGATAATTGAGCTCTCCTACCAGGTAAAACAGAGATGACAATTTAATTGGCATATAAGGGTAAAATTTGAACATTTGCATGGTGGAGCACATTTCCATGTACCTGTATGTCTTTTATTGCACTGAATTTGGAGTTTTTAGATAGACTCCAAGAATATTTCGAAATTCTCCTGAAATGTAAATGAAATGAAGATGTCTTTTAGGGGACCCCTCACCCTCTTTCTTTTCCTCAGGCATAACAGTGTGACACAGGGATAACAAGCGGAAGAACTCCTGAGTCTCAGGGTTTCCACTTCTCACCATCTCCACCAGACTGTGGTCATGAAAGCTGAACTTTGGATCAGCCAGATTGTTCCAGGAGAAGTCCACTCTCTCTGTCCTCTGCAAGAAAAGCCAAAACAACAAAGTTGGATCAATACTTTCTTTAAATAAGCTACACAATCATGCATTTTCCTCTCACCTCTGTAATTTCCACTCTTTCTCCAGAGAAGTCATAGAGGTCTCCTGAATATAAGATAAATATACTGTAAAATGAATCATTTAAACAATGTTCATGTTTCCATTTGCCTCTGTGACAACTTTTTACAAAAGCAAAGCTGCTCACCGTAAGCTTTTCCATTAATGGAGCACTTGTTGAAAGTCATGATGTTCTGTGTCAGAGTGCCAGTCTTGTCACTGAAGATGTATTTAATCTGGCCTAGCTCCTCATTGAGTGTGGTGGTTCTTGCCTGAGCTGGAGTATCATTCTTAGGATAGTACATCTTCCTGTCCCAGTCTATTAAGAAGCTGTTTCCCAGACGAATGAACTCCACGCTAATAATGTAGCACAAATTGGTAAAATTTCAAAATGTGATACATATTAGCACAAGTCTCAAGTGTTCAAACCAACTTTGGTTGTTTTTTGGTTTAATCATTTTTACTTACCTGACGTAGAGTGAAATTGGTACCACTGTGTTAAGGACAATGACATAAGACCAGAAGATGAGGAATGATGAGAGAGGAGCATCAATGCCCGGTTCACGAGGAAGAAACATAGTGAACACAGAGCCCTCATTTGTTTCCCAGATTGCATTGCCAATGGTCAAAATGGAGCACATAGATGCCAGGAAACCAAAGATCTGATGGAATAAAAACATCAGACTTCTTGATTATTCAAACAATATTACTCTTGTCACTCAGGTGAAAAACAAATCAGTCTTTAAGTTCTATATCTATAAGCTGAGACTTTGTGTGACTTTCTTTGTATTTGTGCTTGTGTAAACTCACACATAACACCAGAATATTCATCAGGTGATCAATGCTTGTCCGTTTGAATATTGACTTCCCGCTGTTCTGCATCAGTTTAGTGTCAGGACCTGGAAAGGATTATTAGTGTCAGATTTTCTTCTGCACACCTTCGCTGCATCTCCTTCCTGCTCTAGTCTCTTATGTACAACTTCAAACATTATTATCAGAGAAAACAATAGAAACTAGACCAAAAAGAATCACTCAAGTTGTACACAGTTGCAGTGCACAGTGTACCTCCAAAGATGACCAGACCAAAGCACCACTCAGTGTTCCTGAGAGTACAGCCTCTGAGCAGCACTTTGTCGTTGTCCAAGGCATATCTTTCTCCGTTCAAAGTCAGAGTCCCTTTGAACTTGTCTAGACGGTTATTGGGAGGTTCACATTGCACTTCACCTGAGAAAAAGAAATCAGTGTCAGCAAATAATTCTAAACAGTTCACAGGATAGTTAGAGGACAGCTTGAAGCAGTCTGTGTAGTCTCCTCCGACCTCTGGTATCAACAAGGGATTTTCACCTAGAGAACGGCTGCTCACTGGATGTCTTCTCTTTTGTGGACCATTCTCTGGAAACCTTACAGATGTGGGTTAATCCCAGCAGGTCATCAGTTTCTGAAATACTCAGACTCATCTGGCGCCAGCAACCATGTGACGTTCAAAGTCCCTTTAATCTACATTCTACCTAATTTGATAGCCAGTTTGAACTTCTGCAGATCATTTTAACCCTGTCCACATGTTAAAATGATTTGCTGATTAGATTAATTAGCAGGTGTGCAGGTGTACCTAATGAAGTGGCTAGTGTATGTAAACAGATCTATTCAAGTAAGCAACAAACAAACAACAAATAAATAAAACCCAGGATCTGCTTTTTACATTGGTAGAGAAAAGCAATACATGAGGATATGCATGGAAAGAAAGCGACTGGACGTCTTAAGTTTCAAGAAACGTAAAGAAGCCCAGTCGCTTTCTTTCCAAGATTCTTAGACTACCATGACCTGGATGACTGAAAACCTACACAGATGTGAGAAAATGTAATCACTCAGTAGAAGCTTAAACACTCTGTTTGTTTTTCTCCCCTCTGACATTTCCCAATGACAGAACCAGGTTTCACTTTTGAAAATCAGACTGTGTGTTGTTTCATTGAGATTCTCACCATTAAAGGCAGCGAGTGCCTCAATGTTGTCTCCCAGCTCTCCAGTTACAGTCAGAGCCTGTTTCACCTTCAGATTGGTTTCTCTGGGGGAGACCAAGGAAAATCCAAGACAGTGTTAGACATTAGTTGTCAACCTAGCATACAAACACCACAGTACAGCACACTTACCCATCTAGTTCAGCTGTTTCCACATAAACTAAATTAAGGGGCTCACTGCTAGACAGCAACAGAAGGTCTGCCTAAGAAATAAAAGCACTGAGTTTAGTTTGGAACTTACTTTTGAAATGAATTTCTTTCACTTGCTTCAAATCTTTACTATAGCCTCCCCAAACTTACTGTGATGAACTCATTATTCTCCAGTTTGACTATGTTCCCGACCTGAACATTCATCCATTTTTCATTTTTGAGTCTGTCAGGGAAGGGAACAAAGGCATACAACACAGAAATGAATCCAAAACAGCATAATTCTTCATACAAAAGGTATTTTCTTTTTCATTTGGGTTTCCAAAGACTTACTGGCCATCCATGAGGACGTCCACCTTCCGGTTATTGACTTGTCCGTCACATTTGTGTCTGTTCTGCTCAGTTGACACAAGAAAAAGATACTGTTTGCTTCCAAATCTGATATTAGTTCCTTATTTTTGGTTTTCATAATGAGCAGGATCTCTCTATTGCTAATAACAATTTCAACGTACTATATCGTCACTGGCATCTTTGACTCCTGTTATAGACAGCACCAATATCAAAGGGACAGCTGTGGTGAACCATGGCAGAGAGGAGATTTGTGGGATCAACTGTCAACACACACACACACACACACACACACACACACACACACACACACACATACAGTTACATATGCTGTTTTAATACATTGATAATTGAGCTTTTAAGAATCTGAAAACTGAAAGCCTTAAAGCTCATTTCAGTGTATGGTTTACATTAAATAATGTGTTGAAAAAAATAATTTGATAAAGAAGGAAAATATGTGTCATTTCTAATTTTAAAATCAAATTACATTTTAAAAAGATGGTGTTCAATGTGGAGTTTGAACTCTGATTGTTTTATAAGCTAGTGTTTGCATTCACATAACTATCTGCAGCATAAAATAACTATTTTTAAGCATGCAATTCATTCTGACAACATGTCTACCTGAAGGATGAGCAGGAAGAGGAAGTAGGCATTAGCGAGCCTCCTGAACTGCTCAAAAAGATTAAGTGGCAGGAAGGTGAAGATGTTGTATTTGGAGGTCTTGATGGCATTGTTCTGAAGTTAAAGAAATCGACAGAGGAAAGTTACATGACTGATGTCAGTTTAACAACTGACATCAGTCATGTAACACAGCAACAAGGTACAGTAAAAATCCTAAGATTTCTAGGATTTCACTAATAATTGCCTACAACTCAGATTTATTCAACAAAACTTTTTATTATTTAGCTACAATTTATGTACAACTGATGCTTTGTATCTCAGTCATAACATGCAAATATACACAACTTTATGTTCATTGAGTGGTAAATGCAAAGAGTTGTCTTTGTGACACTTGACATTTGTTGTTGTTGAGTAATCAAATCCAAACAAGCAAAGCATTGAGCTGAGGGTGTGTCCAAAGCTTCTCTTGTCATCTGCTGAATAGGCATGATAACATTTGTCTATATACTTACAGCATAGCGGAAAGATAGGTTGAAAGTGCTGTCATTAGCCCGCAAGCATCTCTCCTTCTCTGTGAGAGAGTAAAGCAGTCAGAGCAGGAGAGAGTTTATGCTACTGTATGTTACAGCAGTACTGAGGAAAGACAAACTCAAATTTAAGTTTTGCAAACATTTCAGAGCTGAAAGCTGAAATGTGCACTGCATGTCACAAAAATAAATAAAACTAAAACTGTGACAGCCATAAAGTAACTGAACAATGCAGTAAAGTAGAGCAAAGTTTACGTGCATCTAATCTCACCTTCCTTATTTCTATGTCCGCACAACTGTCCAAAGTATGACAGCACAGTTCCCATCTTTAACTCAGGTTCTCCATGTTTTATAACCTGGAAAAAAGTCCACTTTTCAGTTCTAATTAGTGAGTCATTTCAAACCAAATGGGTTTCTATATCAAAAGGTGAGGCAAAAGTGAGAGGGAACCAGTTAATTCCTGGAAGGTCATGTTTGTTTAGAACTGCGATCTAATGTTTAAAAATTAATAGAGAAAAGGTGGAACTATTTAATATGTACAGCACACCTTTTAAAATGGCGATGAGGGAAAGACAAAACATCCCAAAAATAATAATCCTGAGCTTTCACAAAGCCAAAAATATCTCTCCAGCTATAGGCAGACATATAACATTCACATACTTGACAAGATTTCCACCCCTCCCCACAATTTATCTTTGCTCCAAAGCTGTAAAGATACAGAGGCCTTTTAAACTCTTGGTACTGTAGTTAAACATAAGGTGCAATAATCCCTTACTACACAGATTAAGATAAAGATGTACCCTTGACCATTTGACTTGCCCAGTAATCTACCAATAATAATATGCAGGTGTTGTAATTTTATAGAATTTTACTGGAAAAATGTTTATCAGTGGGACATAAAGAATACAAAATGTTGACAATGAAATGCATAACAGCACAAAAAGTAATTAACTACCTAACTTTTCAATTGATACCTAATTTCTTAAGAAGGAAAAACAAAATCTGCGGAAGCAACAACTCATTCGTTGGCATGTTTCAACTGATCCTTCTTCTTGCACTCACAAAAATATTAGATCAGTCTGAATGATGTCAGGTTTAAAGGGTTCAGCTTCTGAGATGGTTCCTGACAAAAAAAAAAAAAAAATCATAGCATCATAATTTTCTGAGTTTGAAAACAAATGAAACTTAGTCACATACCTGAAACAACAATATAACTTCTCTTGTCCCCTGGGTCCTCCTCGCACACAGATAAATGTGTTTGAATAAAGAAGACAGTGTAAAAGATAAAGATTTTAATCCTCCTTTTACTTACGTCTTTGATAAAGCAAATCCCGGCCTTTGTCTATTGCCTGGAAAGCCAAGTGTCAGTTTAGTCCCAAACAGAGAAAGGAAGTTCAACTGAGGCCTCCACCAGGATAAAAGACAACAGGAACAACAGGTGAAGCATTGTAGTCGCACCTACACCAGAAGTTTCAGGTTCATACAGGAAGACCAGGGATCCCCTGCACCTAACAGCTCAGAGCTTGTGTAAACAGCACAGTGATCTTTGGACTTGGATTTTGAGTAGGTGCAGGACAGAAAAGGCAGTAAAACAACAGCAAAGGTGAAGTGCTTCAGCTAATCAGAGGGAATGTTATCATAATCATGTATGTAACACAACCTGCAGTGGCTGCACACTGTTCAGACTGAACAGTTGTTCAGTTTTAGCTTCTTAAATTCAGTTAATTTTACCTCTTTGTGACCATAAGAAAACCCTAGTAGGCTGCTTTTAATATAAATTAAATATAATTATGTATTTAACTACTTACTACCAAGTGGTTATTACAGCTTGAAATAGGTTGACTTCATGCCTGATATGTAGATCCAGGGGACCTCAACATGACCCTCTTACTTAGTGTGGTTGTGTGTGTGCATGCTCTCTGATTGGTAACAACAAACTGGATGAATGAAAGCACATTTGATATGAGAGGACATGCAAGCGTATTAGGTTTCTAAATGGTCAAAACACGCTGCCAGAAGTGAATCTTTACAAATGCACATGGATGTTAACAAAATGTTACATTTCTGTGGCATGTTTGTGATAAGACATTTTTAATACAGTTTTTTGTGATAAGACATACTTGTAATGATTTCTTAGATTTCTTCCCCCAGGGTGGAATGAATGTACAATATAGATCTTTATTAACTTAAAAAAGAAGAATTGGGTGCATGAGTTGAGTTTTACTTAGGGTTTTCTCTAATCCACACAGGGCCAAAGTATACATAAAGGCTCAAGTATATACATACACCCCTGATAATCCCTGGGTAAGTATCCCTTATGAACTTGTATCTTGACTAGATGTTTTTGGTAACAACAAGCTTCTGAGAAAATTCTGGGTGAATTTTTGAGCACTCTTGTCAAAATTGGTTGGCTTCCTGGCATGGACCTGACTTGTAGTCATTCTCACCAGGAATAAGGTTGGAGTTTTGGGAAGACTAGTCCAGAAACATAATGCCATTAAACTTAGTTAAACATTAAATGTTAATGTGTGTTTGGGATCATTGTCCTGTTGGAACACCCAATTGTGTCCAAGTTTGTCACGCTGTCTTCTGAAAGAAACCTTTGGTGGTGACACATTTGAATAACCTGTATTTACAAATGTTTGAAGTGATAATCTTGCATTCTGCATTTCTTTAGAAAGACCTTGCCAACTTGTAAATCTACAGTTGTCATTCTGAGTTCCAATCAATCCACTGAGCAATGCCGAACAAATCCTTTTTATGCTAGCAAAGTGAAACTATCGTTTGTAGTTGAATATGACCAATAATGAGTCAATAGGTAAACAGGCTGGACTTTGTGGTGATGATGATGATGATGATGATAATGATGATGCAGGAGCAACACCAACACAGGGCTATCAGATAAGGCATGCTGCACAATCTACCATGGAAATCAATCATTAAAAGCACCAAATTACTATGACATTCATGCCCATGAGTGCACGAAAACCACCGACCACAGCTGTACAACCCAAAGCCAAAACTATATTAAGAGATGGGTGTTATTTCTCTGAGTTCAGCATCAGTTCAAGAAAAAGGGCCAGTGCGCCCAGATGATTTAAACAATCATCTGGGCATCATCTTTATTTATTTATATCTTGCAATCCTATCGTCAAACAATAAAAGTGAATGCAACTGTGTTTGTGGTAATGAAAATAAAGAATTTGCATTCTTATAACCCACTGGGTGAAATGAAAAAGCTATCATATTGTAGTGGGAGAAAGAGCAGGCAAGAAGATTTATAAATACTTATTAAATATTTTATACAAAATTCATTATTTGGAATGTTTAGATGGCAACAACAGTTTACAATAATGACAAAGATTACACAAATAATGAAGTACAGTGTTTTACATACTGTACTTGATAACTACAGCAGTGATTTAGTGATAGCATAGGGGTTTAAAAATTTTGAAAGCACAAAAAAAGTGATCAAAAATAAACAGTAGCAACTTGGCACAAGGAACATGTAGCTTAGAGAATGGCTGTGAAACATTGACCCTCTTAAACCAATAACGTTAATTATTCACAGGGGTTAATACACTGTAACAAAGAGGAGCATTGAGTTGTGGTTGTGACCAGTTTCACAATGTGCACGCACTGAGGGTTTTATAATAGAGCAATAATCATTTTTCATTAAGTCTAACATTCACATTTTCCATTACATCACAACACTGACGCACATCACTTCAGTCCACACAACTGAAAAAAAAAACCCATCGTAAACTAATAAGGACGACCAAGGAAAGCTTTTATAACATCAGAAAGAATAAAGTAACACTAACTATAACACATTAAAAAGAAAACCTAACCCAGATAAATATACCCAATAAAATGATATGGAAAATCACTTGGAAAACTGGACAATGAACATTTTTATGGGCAAAGAAGTAGCTAGTCATCATTGCTGTAAGCCAAAGGAAATACAAGGGCTTTAAAAAAAAGCAATTAAAAAAAGAAAACAAAACAAAGAAAAAAAAAGATTACTTTTCTTTATTTATTATCTTTTCATCAAAGTAAGGCCACTCCAAAGAGTAGAAGAAAACAGGACAGAATTATATATGTAAACTTTAAATATTTGTCCAGATATGCAGATTTTATTTTTTGGAAGAAAGTTCAACATCTACTATTTCTAAATGAATAATTCAACAAGACAATTATCTCTTAAATCAAGGACACACATGGTTACCTTGGTTATTAATTGCATGACAAGCACTTGCTTGTCACTTTTAGTTTGAGGGTGTGTATTTCAACTTGTTATGAAGCTGCAATTCAGGCCCAATTTAGGCTACATCAGCAGCTTAGACCAACCACTGTGCAAATCCTTTGACACTGTCGTGGTAAATACGTCCATTTTTGGTGGTAAACAATAATTCCATCACAAGTTTTGAAACACAAAAATAAATACGTATAAAATAAATAAATAAAATGGTTACACCATCATGGTTATACTAGGCTACATGAGCTAAATAAAGATGGCTCAAATAGCACTCTTGTTAAACTTCCACAGTGAATTTTCATGAGGATTTTAGTTAAACCTTATTGTTACTGATTTTTATTCCCTCAGGTTTTATATCTAGCTATTCCTTTTCCCAGGGAAATAGGGCTGGAAACTTCACATGGCAAGGCACACATTAAACCAATTAATCCTTCAAATTGATCTGTGAAATTAGCAAAATTAAGGTTTGTTACTTTAAGTACCTTCATTTCACAAAGTATGTCAGTACTTGACCAGGATTGTGTCCTAGCTAGTGCTCGTTCATTCATCAAACAAAACACTCCTTTATAAGATAAAACATAGTATTTTCACATTTACCCAAACCATCACCCAAGGAGATAGAGAATATGGTTTTTAAAAGCCTACTTCACACATTCACAGTTTGCAGAGTGTAAGGCATAAAACACTTGGCCACAGTTTGGGGTGAGGTGGGGTTATTGCACAATCTCTGCACCAGGGAAGTGCAGAGATTTGTTTGGCCCTTCAACAGGACCTGGCATCATCTGTTCCCTTGAGGCTATGACATGCTCACCGTGCCGCTCCGGCTGATGACAAAGGAGCTACAAATAAGGTTAAATAGCTGAGTAAGTGGTCACTAACCTGTGAAACAGCTGTTGAGTGTGAAGCTTGAGTGAGCCAGCATTTATGTGGCTGTTTGCTGAAAAGCAAATAATATGGATGTTTGAGGAACACTGCAAAGTGACTGTTGGTCAAAAAACAAACAAACAAACAAACAAACAAAAAAAAAACCAAGGTGAGAACATAGCAGTGATGTAAGAGAAATGGCAACCCACTACCAAACAGTCAACAGCAGCTAAGACACATCACAGGTCCAAGAAAGAGTCCACATGTTCATCTACAATAAAACTCGGAGAGGATTTTCCATCCTTTTGTTTTCCGTCTTGTTCTCCGGATATCCTCATCTGCCCTCCTCTGCTGATCGAGTTTCTGACTTCAACCTCACAAATTCCTTGGCCACATCATCATTGGACCTTTGAGACAGGATTCGCAAGGCAGTGAGGCCTGTGTCGTCCATGTATATACGCTGTCCAAGGGGGCACCAGCAGGCGCAGTTGCCTTTCTCCATGATGTCTCTTAATTGCAGCACGACCAAACCCACCACCCGGTCGGCACGACCAAAACAGTAATCTTTGACGCATGCTTGCAACTCATAGCACTCAAAGCCATCTTGGTTACCCAGAACACTGTGAAGAGAGAACAGAGCGTTACGTGCTTTGAGTTCTCCAACAGCTTAATGGTGTATCTGTCAGCTTAAAGCTGCAAAAGACTTTCAGGTAGTGTCTCAACATCAATGACCCACTGACATGATTTTATATTTACTTTTCTAGTGGAAATCAATCAAAATATTGTTGTGCAAATCCCCGAATGGACATATACATTTTACATATAGATTTGAATTACATATGAGCTGCAGCCAAAATTAGTCTTTCCAAGTTTTTCTGTTTTGCTTATTTTTTCATAAACTGCAAAATCTGGAGGAAAAAAACCCCAAATGGACTTACAAATGGAAGGTTTCATTGAACTTGGGAGACCAGCTGTTGTTCTTGGACTTGGTCTGGAACTTCCGTTTCTTGTCACTGAGGTGAGGACCGATCATGGTGATCTCCACAAAGGGTCTGAACATGCCAGACGTCTGCCATTTTAAGTCACTGGCCCCCACAACTGTAGTAATAAATGCGCAACATGATAATGTTGTCAGCTGAAGAGCAAATGTTGCTTAAAATGCCACATTTTTTACATCACTTTAAAAAAAAAAACAACTCAGACTGACCTTTAACAGTAACTTTCCTCTCTCCACTCTTTGGATGAGTATAAAGCTCAATGTGGATACACAACTCTCCAATTGGTTTGTCCACACCTGATCCTAATTTTCATGAAAACACACACACGTTAAGTAAGTTTACATGTGACCACATGTAGGCAAAATACAGAAAAGAAAAGAAAACCAAGTAATAACGCAGGGTCAGGATGGAAGGGAAATGCAGATGTAGAGGATGGGTAAGGAATGACCTACCAACAGAATGACAAAACCAAATTGTGCAAAAGGAGACTGTGTGGGGAAGAAAGGGAGGTTGGCAGTTGATTTCAATGAAACCTACCCCTGCTGGGTTGTATTTTTTCATTGGGAGTTAACCTAATACCCTTTCCATTGTGCACTGGCACAGAGGCAGCACAGGAGATAAAGAGAAGACAGCAATGATACATCAACAAGTTCCAGCATCAACAACACATAAAAAAAAAAAATGGAGCAATTGGTGAAAGGACCTTTCTAATCATGAGCACATAGCACCCTCTGCTGGTTTATCTTTGGTAAGGCTTTCCTTCTGTACCTTTTTACTATTAGATACTTTTATCAGTTACCTTGTGCTTGTTGTGTGGTCACAAACGTCTTGATGAGTGTGTCTGTTGTCTGAGTATAGAGGGACAGAGCGTGGCGGAGTGAGGACAGCTCAGGACTCTTCTCTAGGAAGGCCTTCTTCAGCCCATTCCCTCCTGCATGGAAATATTGCTGCAAAGAGACACAGGGTGAGTTAGGTCATAAATATTTAGATGCACAGCTGCAAGCATCCAATATTTTGTTTCATAATATTCTGACATCTTTTACAGCAAAATAAAAAGTTTAGTAATGAATTAATGAATAAATAGCAGATATAAATAGCAGATGAAGCTAATCTGAGACAGCATCCTAATGAAACCAAAACCCAGAGTACAAACTGACCTTAATTGTGTCCAGTGCCACATCCATGACAGCACACTGCCTGGGGGACAGGCTTTTAGCCTCCCCTGCCATGTGATCCTACACAGCCAAATGGTGAGCAAAAAGGTGAAATAAAAATACTTACACTCTTAGTAAGCACATTTTGTGGACACTTCTTTAAATTAGGGTAACACCGAAGCCCATTTGAGGACACTTATTGTTCAGATATGTGGAGGCAATATGATACCTTGAGTTTGGAGAGCTGACCCAGTTCTTTTGCAGCTGAGAGAATCTGTGCTCCCTGGAATATAATTTTAAAAAAAATTTTTATGTATGAAAAAAGTTAATAATTTTGTAATATTAGAAATAGGCAAAGTCAATGCTGACTCACAAAGGTATCATTGCCCTGTGGCAGGACAATAGTCTTCTCCAGGCTGGTCATTACAATCCTCCATAGCTCCTTGAGCACACGCTTCAATACAGTCTTCTCACACACAGTAGCAAACAGTGTCAGTCTGCAAGAACACACACATAGACGTTGTAAACATACTCTCACAAGTGCTTGTATTATTCCTTTTAAACATATAAACAATACTGAGAAGTCATTCATGAATGGAAAAAAATATGTCTTTTAGCAAAAATGCACAATTAACAGTTTTGCAGTTGCAAAAACGTCTTTTTTGCTCTGAAAAAACATTTTACCAAATTAATTAATCACCAAATTATCTCAGCAAAAAAAAAAAAAAATTAGACTACAGGACAATTCAATGAATAAACAGAAAACACCGTAGTTTGGCTAAAACAACTACTCACTTTCCATCC
Source organism: Maylandia zebra (assembly GCF_041146795.1). Lineage (NCBI taxonomy): Eukaryota > Metazoa > Chordata > Actinopteri > Cichliformes > Cichlidae > Maylandia > Maylandia zebra. The sequence goes on along the minus strand of NC_135173.1, from coordinate 39,089,257 downwards.
AGGAAGTCCATGAGTGGCCGTAGCATGTTGTCAGAGTCAGCCTCCACCTGGTTTTTGTTGTTGGCATTGACTGGTCCTTTGATCTGGTACAGCAAAGATGCCATTTGTCGCATACACTCGCTGATGCGAGTCTGGAAACTGGAATTAAAATAAATAAATAAATACATTATCAATCAGCACAAATGTGTGTTAGCTTTCACAGTTGTATACACACCAGTACAATGTACATACCTGTTCCCAAAGGTTCTACTTAGATCATCCAGCACATTGTTCAGCCTCACCTGCAGGTCATTCAGCAAGTCACAAGCCTCTGTGTCCATCTAAAGACAAGCAAAGACATCATGCCCAGGAGGGATAATGAATCATTTTGACTGAGGCTTTTGTGTTGCGCATATGGTATAAGAAGAGCTCTGAAATATTTTGGCAGAAAAAAGTTTTCGAAACTTTGAAAATCAAGCATATTCAACTGAATGTAGAATGGAGGTGCCAGGTTTTCCAGTGAATGGAATTCCTGGAACCATCAACCAGCAGTTCATATAAGAGTTTCAATCTGACATTTGCAACTTTGGGCCAAAATAGCACAAATTACCTTTGAACCTCTAAAAGCTGCACTTCACAGTAAAAGCCAAGAAGCAGTGAATGGCAGCACGATTTTAAGATTTTCATGGAAACCTGAATAGCTTGTGGGTGTTATGCAGCTTTTTTCAAGTTGTAAAATGTCTGTATTCCATCCTCCTGCAGCACAGTAATTTCAATATCAGACACCCTTGAAAAAGAAATTACACACGCATACATCAGAGCAATCACACTTTTTTCACAGCAGTCTTCAACTTTCCAGAGGTGGAACATTTACACCCCCCCCCCAAAAAAAAAAAAAATGTAGTAGATGTATTGCAAGCAATAAGACTTACAAGGACAGGCTGAAGGGAAAAAGTAGGGAAACAATTCTTGAATTACTGTAACTCAAGTATATCTGACTCAGGTATAACTGAGGCATCATCTAAATTAGCACTGCCTGGAGGGGAGCTAAGCCATATGGATGAAGCCATGGTGTGGCTCATTAAGTCAATGATTCAATGGCCTTTTGATTCATGGCTTGTCAGGGTTAGGTAGCACCATTAGTGAGAATAAACAGAGGGTTGTGCTAAGCACCGTGATGAGAGGCTGCAGGGAAGGAAAGGCGCTAGGAATGAATTGATGCTGCATATGCTGCATTTTTTTTTCCAGCTTTTGGCGTGTATGGAAATATTCACAATGGATGTGTCTGTGTACCTACACTCACCTTTTTGTCTTCAAATGCATTTTCAGTCTACATTGGCACAGAAAGGTGAAGATAACCACGGTTAATAACGGAATAATTTATAATACCTGGGAAACTACAAGAGGTTGATTCCACAAGGTGTTGTGGAAAAAAGGATTGCCTACCTTTTCTACTGGTGCATCCATCTTTGTGTGATGGGAATGTTTGTTTGTTTTTTATTAGAGATAAACAAAAGTTTAAAAAAAATGGTCAAAAAACTTTTTTTTCCCCCCCCCTTTTTCAACCAGGCAAATAATATGTATAAAAATTTTAATTCAACTATAAATACTGAAAGTTTTTCAAAGTGAAAAAGTGTGTGATATTGATACCCACCTTCTCCATGTCAGACTATTGCATTAAAAAAGGGGAAATTGCAAAGAAAAAACAAGAATTAAAGGAAAGCAATAGCAGAAGACTCCGAAATGCTTTAACAGGGAATAAGAGCAGGTTTGCAGAGAACCAGGGAAAATGCCACTGGAAGATTCCCACCCCAACTGATGACACAAACTCAATCAACTCCACTATGATCAACACAAGGAACTGTTGTTGCAGTAGGACTGATTATGACTGCCGTTGCTGGGAGTAGGCACAGTACAATGGGGGAATAGGAGCACAAGAATGACTTGAAAGTGAATGAAGTTAAAACTATTCTGGACTGCAACAAACCTCAGCCTCTATTTTCTCCCTTATTTCCTCTTCCTCACTCTCCTCAAACTATGAGTGGTGGTTAAAAGACAACACACAAAATATGTAAGGCTCATCATTACCCGCCACACCATATTAAAAAAAGAAAAAAGAAAAAAAGACTTTTCTTCCAAGTGAGTATATGCAGGCATGTAAACATGTATACATATACATTGGACTTGCCTCCCATTCTAATGTAGAGTTGAGCTAGAAAAAGAGAAAACAAAAGACATGACTTTGACTTTACTCTGTGCAAAGAAATAGATTTTCCATAATTACAGAAGTTCACTTCAATGAATGAAGAGCTGAACTGGACTGTAAAAAAGAGTGAGTGCTTTATTAGCCAACTAGCAAGAGAGTAATGGGTAAAATAAGCTAAAAAATATTCATATTAAGACTTTCCTAGTTAAAGTTTCCTAGTCCGCAAAAGAAATGTCTTTATTTTGATACCAACTTTGTGTTAATTTAAGTAAATGGGGCAGTAGCAACACCACATTTTGCTGCATTTAGTTTATCAGACAGTTAAGCTCAGTAGCTATCCATTGTGGCTTTCTTTCTATTGAATTTGTGGTAATTTGTTGTCGATAAGGTATTGCTAAATGGAATATTTATGCTAAATTAATATTTTTTTAATTAACTGTTAATTTGTTATCACTATTATATTGGTTTTACAGTAAAATATCACATATTATTTATGTAATTGCATTAAGAGACATGAAGCAAAATACAAGTACCTGTTATTTCTAGTCAATATTGTAAATAATCATAATAATTCACAATACAGGTTACCTGCCTATTATTACTACCACATGGGTTAAAGTAGGTGATAAAAAGGTGGTGGTAAATATGATTAGATTAGATAGATTGGATTAGATGAAACTGTATTTATCCCTTGGGTAGGTTCCTCTGGAAAATTCTGTTTCCAGTAGCACAGCACTGACAGAAGTTGCAGAATGTGAGCAGAAATATACCATATATACACATGTATATATATCAATATAACAAATATAGCAAATCCGTCAGTGACCCATCACAGTCAAGGAATAAGATTTTGTAATAATATTATGCAAACTATTTTCCTTTTACTCAATATTCAGTGATGTAATTAATGGAAGTGCCAGTCTGAGACACCCGCACACACAGAGCATTCACTATGTTTCAGTTAATGCCTTTCATCTATGATTATGTTGAGGAATCACCCTAAAAATAAACACGACAATCAAACTACAAAAACAAACGCACCAATGAAGGTCAAGAACTGTAATATATGCGCAACACGCGCAGGCAAGTAGATGTGCACACATTAACAGCTACAGGCTAACACGTCATTAGACGCAAAGTTCACCAAAGCAGCTTGGAAGGAGACCACAATTAAAACGTTTGTAAAAGCAAACACAATAACACACTCAAATGACCTTAACCAAGCTGAATAGACTTACTTCAAAGAAGCTAACAAAGGCTAAAAGTAACTAGAACGTTGTTATTTGTATCTTTTTTTTTTTTTTTACAACGTTTAACATCTTCTTATATTTTAAAAAGATTTTATAACAAAGAGAAGATGTTTCTGTTTGTATATGCTCAGTGATAGTTCTTAGAAAAAACAAATGGAATCAGCAGGTTACACTTATATTAAAAAAAGAAATCACCCCCAAAATTGCAACCGATCTACAAGCTAAGGAAGCTAAATCAACATTCACTGTGACACACAAGAGCTTTGAGAGGGTACTTCAGCTACTCTGCATGATAAAGGAAGGTTGTGGACTACATAAGATTATGACACTACTGGTTTAAAGTAAATATTGCACAATGTAAACTACAGGCTAACAAGACTGAACTATGATATATTACAATAAATTTAATTATTGATTAGTTAAAGTCTAACTGCTGCAATCCACAATACCCACCGGAGCCTTTGCTTCATCCTCAATTGCAACCTGCTACTCAAGCCACAGCATAAAGGAAATAATCAATACGGTGCTCCACAGCACACCATGAAAATGATTTAATTATATTAGAAAGATGTACATTTATATGGATAAATATCCACCCTGACCAGACTATATTGGAACCGTACCTCTTCTTCTTCTTCCTCCTCCTCTTCTATGATTTCATTTTGCTTCAATTGTAAAGTGAAAACATTTGGTTGAAATATAGGCTACAGCATCCCACAGCTATCATCCTACGATCACTCCAACAGTATAAGTTAAATAAAAAAAATTTAAAAAGGGTTCCATATAGCTATGATGCTGCATGCAGAAATGTTGTAGGGAATGAAGGCAGTGGGGAGGTAACAGCTAGGAGAAAAGCTATTGATTTTCAATGCTCTAGCTACAATATTGATATGGAGGACATGACTAAATTAAGTCTCTGCTTCAATACTCTGTCTATTAAGAAGCATAGGGCTAACCACTGTAACCACTGATCTAGGGCTACACTTTCACTGACAGCTTCACATCAGGCATTAAGCATACAGATCTGAATATAAGATAATATTCAAAGCGTAAGCAAATGCTACTATGTCACATCTTAACACATCTTAATCCATTAACATTTGCCATTTACTTTAAATTAGCTAAACTACCACTACTGTACGCACCAATGCTTCTTGTATTGCAATCTGACACATGAAAGACACAAATGCAACTGTTGTACAGCAAATTTAAAATGTAATTTCATGAATGACTGATGTTTTTCTTTTTTTCTACACGAGTGACGCTACCAATTTATTAACAAAACCGGATACCATCATGCATCATGTCTTCATATCCATCATATTTAGACTCACCTGTTTGGCACCCATTGACTCAAACATCTTTTCCAGCTGGATTCTTAACTGCTGAACATTATTCATTAATACACAGGGCTACAAGAAGACAGAGAGAGACGTTAAGAGTGATTTTGTGATCTTTTTTTATGTATCATGTCCAATGTAATAAATGTTTTTTCAGCACAACTGGCAGAATTGGCTGAAAAAAACATGGCAGAAATTGGCAGGAAAAAAAAAAAACTTACAATCTTCTCTTTGTCAATATAAGATGGAAAATTCTTGGTCAGCATGGCACTGTACTGCAGAAGAACTTTGGCAATTGTCTGTAAAGACAGGTAGAAATAAAGGCATTTAAACGGCATTTACGAAAAAAAAAAAGCTATTTAAAATCAAATTTCTCTCTCATCTCTTCAAAGGGGGATAATATTGTACTTCGGGGGTTTCGCTAATCAACATAAATATTCCAAAATGTGCTTTAATGTATTCTGTAGCAAGGAGACAAACAAATTCTAAAGTAGGACATTTTTCTCAGCAGACTTTTCCACAGGGGGGAACTGTTATGCCTAGTTCAACAATTCTTTTTAATCCAGCAATATAAAAATTCTCTTTTGCAAAAAGTCAAAATGTCCCACAAGACATTGCTATAGTGGTTTAATAGTTTTTTCCCTCATATTTCGTGGTCATTTTTCAGAAACATTGGAAGTTTAAAGCAAATCTTTATTAATTCTAGAATTGTTAAACACAAATGCACACCATATTTCATGCAGCTCGATCAAGCTAGTTTGACTTTAAATGTCATCATCGGGTGGAGTACATTACCTTGGAAAAGCGGCGACTATACTGAGCCATGACCCTAGGATCAGGACATTCCAATTTCTTGATAATCTCAAAGCTCTGGTTGAGCTGGGTGAAGATGTCCACCACAGAGCAGGAGAACAGAGCATGCTCAGATGTCTGCTGGAACTGAGATGAGTGCACAAATGACACTTACTTCTTATCAACACTCATATAGTAGATAAAACAACATCTACAAGCAGAATGTTAAAGAACATCAACAAGATTTTAAAGCAGCTTTTTAATGTCCCCATGCTGATAGCATGGCTGTATCTGTAAACACAAAGATAACTTTTTTCAGTTCAGCACTATTTTAAATTAGAACCTCAAAGGTATCGTAGAGATATCATATCAAAGGGTAAGTTCTAGTTTTCTTACTCCATCTTTTTTGTCTCTTTCCAGAGCTCCATTCATAAATTCCATAGATACTTCCTCATTTTCGTCCAACCACTGTAGCACAAACTGCACAAACCATCTAAAAGTGAGAAATAAAGATTAGCAAATATGTTTTTTTTTTTTAACACAGTTCCTTTTATCTTTGTTTAGATGGATTATCAAAGTCAAAAAAGGCAATAACATTTGCCTTTTCTTGTGCCTGTCACTGAAAAGGTCAAATGCACTTACGATGGGTAGTCTGGTACAACACCCTTAAACACTGGCAGCTCCTTGACATATTCATTGTAGAGCCACTTGACCTTGAAGTGCAGGTTCATGTAGTCTGTGCTCTTACACAGCCTGTGCTTCTCATGCTCTGCCGGTTTAAAAACATAAGGAGCCATATGAACTTAGGGATGTGAAGATTAAAGTCAACGTCCCCATTTTAGTAAAAGCTAATATAAGACAGCCAAAAGGTAAGGTGAAGCAATCATATGGTGCATATGGACATCTGAGTATTGTAACAAAACCTCAAAGAACCCCAATGCATACAACCCCCCCCCCCCCCCCCCCCAAAAAACCCCCCACCTTAACATGAAATCGTTTCTAAATTCTAGTGTATGTCGTTGTTCTTCACTTAAATTCTGAATGAACTTGTAAAATAATTCTACAGTATCCTCTTATTAAAGGAAAAAAAAAATCGGACTAATCCAAAAGCTTTCTTTGGGAAACATGTTCTCTGACGGCCTAATGCTCAACAAAGACGAAAGAACACACACACTAATCCCATTTTATGTATTTGCTCACTGTAGAATGTGGTGTGACTAAATTCTAAAAGTCTTTGCTTTATTCGCTTTGAATGTTTTTTCTGAGATGAGATGTATTAATATCAAGCAATGGCGTGGCCTGCTTGAACTGCAGCTACACAGATATAAGGTAGTAATACAATCAAAGACTGTGAGAACTTTAAAATGTTTACAAAATATTGATTAGCCTTAAAATGAGCAGATGCAGGTTCTTTTTTATTGACATGCTTAAAAATAACAGCTAGAGCTTTGAATCGTAAGCACTCAGTGTTTCGTCTCTGTAGCAAACTCTCCATCTATGAACTTTTCATGTTTATTCAGATTGAAAATAAAGAAGGCGCCACTTGTGTGTTTTGATGCATTTTGTGAAACAGATATTTCACACTAGTCTCTGTAGGGGATTCATTTTGAGGACAAGGGCTAGAATAAAAACCGGGTGTCTCTGAACACCAATAGCGCTGTGGAGTACAGTATAATAGAGAAAAAGTGCAGAGAGGCTCCAGGGACACATAAGCAGCTTTCAATCCTAGCACATTTATTATATTCTCTCCAACTTCTTCTGTTCCATTGTGTCATTGCTACCCCAGTATTTCCTCTCCCCTTCTGGTCATTTTAGGTTCCCAGAGCTTCTTTTCTCATATGCTTGTTATCACACCCTGACTCTCCAGCTTTTTCCTTTACTTCTAGCAGACAAACTACAGTGCACCTCCACAGTCTAACCCAGCAGAATAATCTTATAAAGAGTCCAGAATACCAAGACCTACCTTCCATAGCATACTTCATGTCCTGTGCAAACAATGTCCACATGACCTCTGCTGACACCTTTCCTACATTAAGTTCTTGAGGGAACCTGAGACAGATGGGAAGATGTGACAAGGTGAAACCTAGTGGATTCCTGAGTTTAATTAATGCAAGCATCCATAAAAATGTCCTAGATCTCTGGAAAAAGAATCAAGAAAAACATTTTGTTGAACTACTGCAGTTGAAGTAAAACCTAAAAATAAGGAGACCTGATTTTGATGTATTCAAGCGGCTTGAATATTTTAGGAGTAGAGTTGCATGACTCACTGGTTCAGTACAGGTGTGTAGGAGTTTCTGTCTTCTTCAATGATGGAAACAATGAGCATGATGAGTTTGGGCCAGAAGTCCAGATTCTTGATGCTTGGACCCTGCTCCTCCAGAGGAAGCTCCTCCTTGTTCTGAATAAAAACCAAAAGGAAAACAGTTAACATTATAGTCGCCCCTTTATTGAAACATTTATTCACCGGCCTGCTGCTACAGAGTCTGATAGCTGCACATTGTATCCTGCAGCTGTGTGACTCACCGTGTCCACAGGCTGGTATTGTCTGCTGTACAGCTCGTGGCAGTTATTGAAAATGTAGTCGTATGTAGAGTTGAGGCAAGCTTTGACACAATCCCTCACAACTTGACTGGCTCTGGGCGGAGACTGTAACTCCTGGACCTGGAAAGAAGATGAAGATAGCTACAGAGTCAGTAGATGACTGCAAACAAGGGATATTTTATCAACTTGTCAATATCTGGCAACAACTTCAAGGGAAAAAACATTCAAGTCAACAAACTGATAAGAAGATACTACAAAGCTGAACTACAGATAAAGAATATGCAATGTTACCTACCTTCATCCTGAAAAAGGTAATGCTGGTTAGAAGGTCAACAGTGGATTTCAGATCTTGCAGGCGATCCTTGCTGCTGGCAGGGAAGTGATTCTAAAGAAGAAAAACACGTTTAGTTTACAAGTTTTCACACTTTTCAAAGACTGTTGGCACAATTTGCACAAAAAATATTCATTGATCAGATGATGAAAAAATTCTTTTTTTTGTTTTTTACTGGCACAAAAATATTAGACATGTACATTTAGAAAACAAGACACTAGTAGTGATACAAGAATCTCACCCTATAACTAGAAAGGTCAATGCGTAAGGAGTTGTGCAGCTGGTCTAAGAGCTTGACAAAGCGTTCTTTCTGTATGGGAAGAAAAGGGGAAAAAACATGTTCCTATATTAGAAAGAAGTTTGGCAATCTATTTGTGCATAAAATGCAATAGCGAAGAAAGGAAGAGAAAACAAAATAAAACAAAACAAAGTACTTTACTGTGTCTGTGTGTGTGTCAGTAGTACAAACCCCAAAATTAGAAGCAGCAAAGCGGTCGGAGGCAGAAACATTGGTGGAGGCTGTTGTGTGGGCGTAGAAGGCATTGATATTGGCCAGCAGGGTGCTCATCACTGCAGGGACTCCAGGACACATGTACTTAGAAGACAGACAGGCAAAGTGCCTGCATAGAGTAGCAAATGCAAAGCTTGGTAAGTACTTGGGTGGGAGGCCTTAAGACTTCTTCAACAATGTGTACCTGCTTATACTTTGTTGCAATAATGTCAGCATCCAGTTCAAATACCTTTATTTGGACAGTCTGCATGTACTACAGGCTCTTGTTTTCACGTGACAATTTCTATTAGGAATTGTCGTGCTATCTGCCCATCACCTACCTGACACATTTAGACTGAATAATAGCCCACTGAAGCATTTTTCTGCGAATGATTGACCTAGCTAATAGTCATCTGTATGGATGATGACACTGCAGTGAGACACATCCATCCTCACCCTGTTTATAATTGACTGTACCTCATCTGAAGGCCAGAGAATGACAATGGCACCAAGAGGTTTATTGATATGACCTCAAAAGACAGGGAAAGGAACATGGGGAATAAAGAGGTAACACATATTGACAGGTAAGAAGACAGTCCAATTCACTGTGTTTTTAGACTCACGTCATGGCCTGGTAGATGGACTCAATCCCATAGCGCATGGCAAACTCATCCACTACTTCCTGTCCCACATCATCAAAGTAGACTTTCCAAGAATCGTCTCCACGAGCCTCTGGAATTTTTACCACACCTTGACCAAGTACATCAGTTGAATGATGGAACAAGTTCTGTAATGGGAAGAAATGGACAGACTTGATCTAATTCACATGAACTTCAGAGCTAACACTAAAGCGTGAGAAGTGATGGTAAAGTTATGGTGGCTTTTTACTGAAACAAATATGATGAGATTGTTGCAATTTACGCTTAATATTATTTTTACTGGATGTGTGTAGAATACAGACTTGAAAAGCTTTGGTTTGACAGATTATAGGATTTTCAGTTTCATAAGCACAGGTCCTTTAGCCCTGATTCAAAATTTGATTTGTTTTTTTCAGGGAAGAGGTTGGATTATGGAAATATCACTGTGCCTTTAATCCTGTCCAAATCTATCACGTCTGCAGTCAATCTGTGCAACACATTGAAACAGCTACAATAGTGGTTGCAACCACTTATGCAAACCCTTTGTGTGGAGAACTTGCTGAATATCCAGCGTGTCTAGGTAATTAATCGTGATTCTGTGAATCATATACCTCATGCAAACAAGTGTACTGCACGTGATATGGAGCCACTTTCTCCTCTCCTTTGATCTCCACGTTGATTTGGAGGCGAATGGCACCAGACACAGCTGATTTGTCTGTCCTCTTCTCTGTATTTAAGTACAAAACAGTCAATCAGATGCACATCGGGAATGTCTTGATTCATAACTTGAGTCCAAATCTGTGACACCAAAGGCACTCTAAACTAGGTCTGTTAACACAACCCTAATCACAGACTATTAGCTTGGCAATTCTATTGTAAGGGCTTCTGTTTCTACAGTTTGATGGTCGTCCAGAGTCAGCGATGATAATAGAAGTCCTCCAGCTGATAGTGAGTGTAACAAAGGCAATGGGCTGCATGAGTCTGTGCCTGATAACAGAAGACATTTGAGCTAGAGTGTTTCTGGAGGTGGAGTTCTTGGCGGCTCACCCCTGCTATTTGCCCTGACAGGCAAATCATTTGGGGTAATTTGTACATGTCGCTAGAGTGGTCGATTTCCGACTGGAGTGCTGCTACTTGATAATCACATATCAGGAGGTGAAAGGAAGAGAGTCAGAGAGGGAGGGAGAAAGAGATAGTGAAAATGTTTTGTTTTTTCCCCCCTTTCTCTCATGAACTAGGTATATTACATCATTAATCATTAATTAAGCATTCAAATCCAATTCATAATAAAACCTATCAAAATAAATATTTGATCATACAGTTTTCAGGGAGATATTAAACCAAGCAAGTCAAATCTCCTAGCTTAAAAAAACAAACAAAAAAACCCCCACACAAAACAACAACAACGGTAGATTTATGGGCACATTCATATTCAGTGACAAGCTGTTGCACTTGAAGATTTATTACTGCTGCTGTCAGGTCAATTTTAGCACTTTAATCAAGTATGAACAAAAAAATGTGCTTAAGAAAAGTGAACACCTCACCCTTACATACAACATATGAAGAGATACGAAGACGCAGAGACAGTAATTCAGAAATATTATTCTAAAGACAACATTTGTTTGCCCACAAGACTGGGATTAGATTTTATCCTGAGAGGTATTCAAGCTACATATATTCATGCTGCACAACTAGTGCTCATGTAGACTAGCACACAGGCCTGAGAAATCAGATCCTGTATACTTGTTAATTATTTTGTTCAGGCATCATCCTAATGAAACTGCCTGCACACCCTAGGGATAGAATTGGGGGATTATCGTGAAACTTTTTCCTTAAAATGATCACAACTTCTTGCTAGCAGGGAGAAACTCATTTAAAATGTAATCAAATAAGCTAGTATTTTCATGCAGACCAACACAGGCCTTAGGGAAGCAACATGCCTGGGTATAAATATGTTTGCTGCAGGGAAAGGAGATGTGACTAATGAGGTACAAACAACAGACTGGACTTGCTGAAAGCAAGGCTTTTAGCGCCAAACAAAAACATACAGATGTGAAATTGATGTAACAAGCAGATGAGATCCAGGTTATAAACAGGCATGGTAACATGATACAAGGTGTGACCAAAAGATTGGGAGTAGATATTGGGAGTTTTAGTAGGTATTGATGCATTTAACAAAAAAGATAAATACATAAATAAATTTAGCTGAGCTTTACTTGAAAGTCATATTCACACTATCTCTCAGATTGCGCTGTCGAGGACCCATTATGACCACTTACACTGTGCGTTCTGTGACGCTGCCTCCCCTCCGCATATGCTATACAGTTTTCTTCATGATGTCTATTAAAAAAAAGACAAGAAAGCCAACTGACCCAGGTTATACCAGACATCCATTTCTCCGCTCAGCGTTCGGACTTCAATGATGCTCTGTCCCAGGAAATCGTCAGATTCCCTCTTCAGACGCTGCTTCACTCTGGACTTGATGTCATCATCTTCATCCCACACTCGCACTTTGATTCGGTCTGAGGAATTGTGGCACTCACTAACAAAACAAAACAAAACAAAACAAAACAAAAAAAGGAGCAAAAAAGAAACATAAACTGAATAATATTAAGTTACAAGATGATAGATACTACAAGGGAGTAATTAAGGTGAGCACTTATAGCACTACTGATAACAAGCACTCAAGGAACAAAAACAAAACAAAAAACAACAAACCCCCCCCCCCCAACAACTTTTTTGATTTCATAACCAAGAAACGACTCACAAATGGAACTTTTCCTCCCAGACTGGATTGAGGTTTCCATAGATGGTCTTTGTTCTCTTCTTGGTCTTGCCCACCTGAACAGTGACATACGGGTCACTGGATCCTGTCTTGTCTTTTGCCTGAAGTCCTTGTGCACAAACAACTAACCAAGACATAAGAAACAATAAAAAATTACAGAGAGCACATGTAACATAGCTCCAAAGTTGTCGTTGAGCTGTGATGGCAAAATACCTGTGATTGTGATCTTGGCTGACCACTTTGACGTCCCATCCAATACGCTTTGTTTGATGGTTTTCATCTGCTGTGCATGGATGGCTTTGCTGATGACAAACACTTCCCTGATCAGCTCAAAGATTTCTGGTTTGTTCCTTTCCCTGATCTTCATCCTGTCCTTCATGGCCATGATGATATTTTGAGTGCGGTCTTCAGCTCCATGCTTAGAGCTCTTCTCTGCCGCACCTAAATATTTATTTAAAAAAAAAAAAGAAAAAACAGACCGAAAAGGCTTGAAACTAAAAAATATACATATGCCACTTCAGTGGTTACAAGTTAAATAAAAATGATTTTTAATGTGGGGAAAATATTCTTAAACATTTGAGACAAAATTGTAATGAAACAGCTTCCCGATAACGTAAAAATGTAGTTTCAGATCCCTGATGGAAACTTCTGTGAAACATTTCCTTAGTACTCACGCTGCAGACAGTCAGCATTCAGTAATTCTTGGCACTTTTCATGGCACTTGACACCACACTCAGAACAACGCATGCCTTGCCGTGCGATTCCCCACAGGAGCCCCTCACACTCATAGCAGTATGTAGGTGTAGTCGCTGTCCACACCTCGAAGTTATGTGGTGTGGTGCAAGATATGGGGTAGATAAGAGCCTGCAGGGTCTTCTTGTAGACATGATTTTTCTACAGAAGGAAGAAGATCTATTTTTAAAAGTCCTAATCCAGGGAAACAAAAACAAAAACAAAACCCTTATCAGTTATAAGGACGTGCTTATGCTGAAAGGCCGATGGAGTCACAACTATGAAAACTGTGTCACTGGGAAGTTTTTGAAACCGACAATCTCCAAGATGCAAAGCAGAAGTTTTTTTTCCCCCGCATACTCACCAGCTCCTCATCCTTAATTGATGATCGAGCAGCCATTGCAGATGCGATTCCTGCCTTCCTGGCTTGGACAAGGGACTGAACAACATGACAAATACAAAGAAAAAAAAATCAGCAAAGTATGTGTACAAAGTCAAAACAACCCACAACCAAGCACACTGAAAAACAGTTCTGCAACAATAAAAGTCAATATAGTTAAAAGGTTTGAGGGGTTAGTTATAAAGGTGGTTAATAGAATTGTTATTATCTTTATTCTATGAACTTGATGAACACTTACCATATGGTGAGAACCCATGTGAGTATTATTAGTACCAAGCAAGTTAGCCCAAAGTCAACATTATAAAACATAGACAGGCCTTTGTTAGTAGTTTATTCTATCCAGTCAATTTGATCAAAAAGAAGAAAAACAACGTTAACCAAAAGGTGAGGGAATGACCTGTTGGCAATGTATTTTGATGGGAATGTTGAATAGAAAGAAAAGTAACCCAGGACCAAAAGGACACATGCAAATGTCTTCAATTGTAATAAACAGGAAGTATGGCAGAGATCAACATACTATGCCTGGTGACTACTGTTAACTGTCCTAGTTTATTTTGTACTTCAGTAGAAAAGGGAGTGTCAACTAGGTTCTATAACTTACCATAGCCTGACCAAGGAGAGTGAATGCATTCAAGAGAGTTGTGGGGAATAATTTTGGGTTTAAGAGAGGAGGGAGAGAGACATTAGCAGGCTGATTTCATATTTGTCTCCATTCTTTGAAACAACTCCATCCCAAATTCAGTGTAAAAGAAAAACTAACAAACAAACAAAAACTATTGTTGTACTGGTCTCATTTACAGAAACACTCACAGTAAAGAACAAAACAAACTGAATGAGATACAAAATACGGTGTATTTATAGGAAAATAAACAATAGGTGAGTACTGACCACATCGCTGACCAATGGGATAGGCTTCTTTTTACGTAGGTCCGGCATACTGTCAATTCCATACAGACCAGAGCCTCCACTACGGAACAAGCAAAACAGTTTTTATTTAGGTTTAAAATACAAATTTATTTAATCTAACCAAACTTCACCAATACAACACTATGTATAACTTACCCTGTTTTGACCCATGCCTGTCGAGTACTGGGTTCAACATCTCTGACCTGTAAGTATTTTAAATGTGAGAATTTAGGCTAGTGGCTTACAAAGACATAAAGAACTATGTTATGAGAGGAGTGGTGTTTGTGGAACCAGGCTTGGTTGAGTTTGACCTCTCTGATGTCACAGAACATGCAAATTAAAAAACAAACAAACAATAAAAAAAAAAATTATTAAAAGATGGGACTAAAATGAATGCTGCTGAACTCTTTAATTAGGTTAAGTGAAATTAAAGTGTGGACCACGATCACAGTATGTAGATGCAAAACTAAAGAATACATTTTATTTCCAAATAGGACAAAAGCACGACCACAAAATTTTTGTTCGGGTGATTAAACATGCATAGGTCTTTTTTTATTTCTTCCTACAAGTATAACTTTTTCCTTTTTCATTTATTTAGTTGACAGTGGAGTTTCCTCTGGGGTTCTTTCTAATAGATTTTGATAGTGTTTGAAAATATTATGAAGGCGAAAACAGAACATGACACAAGAAATAACACCACAAACATTGTAAAGTTACAGCAAGCTCCTGGTAAATTATTCTGTAACAGATTAACTAAAGTTATCAGGCAAATGTCTCATCTAGAATGTCAATAATACGTTCAGACTAAAAATTACACATCTATGCAGTCAATACCATATATAATGTGTATTTAGAGCATTATGCTTTGGAAACAACAAGTATTTATGTTGATAAGAAAAGTAAGAACAGTACTGTGTGGGGGGGATGCACACAAATTAATAAATAAACAAACCGAACAAAAACATAATAATGTAGCTTGAACATGGAGCTAATATATTTCAAGTAACCTGATTATCTTCTCTCCAACAGTCTGCAAAAACAAAACAAAATACAAGGAGCATTATAAATCAAGTTGAGTAGCTGTACATGAGCAAAGTCAAACAATTTTGTAACTAAAGGAAATGCATTTAGTTCACTACAAAAATAAAGATTTGATTTTTGCTGTTATTACCAGGCTTGCAAGTGGTATATATGCAAAAAATAAATGAATAAATAAAATACCTGATACAAACTCGTCTTGAGACTGAGATCCTTGGGACCCTTGGGAGCCTTGAGAACCATGGGATCCCTGTGCAGATTTGGACAGTCTATGACGAGTTTGCCTCTTTTCTCTTAGAATACGTTGGAAATTCTCTATACGTGCTCTGTGACTGGCATCAGTTAGCCTGCCTTGCTTTTCATCAGTCAGCCTTTCTTGATTTTCTTCATGAAGAACATGGTTTTCCCTTATGGGACTTAAGCGCACCTCATCTTGGTTACGAACTGGACCCAGTGGACTTTCATCCTGCCTTGTTGCATACTGGTGGTCAGGCGTTATATCAAACTTGGACAGTTCTTCATCTGTTGAATAGTCTCCTTTTCCTTGTGAAATCTCTACAGAGTGATATTCTGTTGGAGTTCCAGGAGAGGGGCTTGCTTTATGTGGAGATGCTTGAAGGGAGCATGATAGATTCTCGTGCATCTCAAGACAATCCATGTAGACTGAAGGATCACTGTCCTCCTTTGAGGTGGCAAAGTGAGGATAATTCTCTGTAAGGCTAATCTCTCCCTCTGTATAATCTACAGTGATATGCTCATCCTCAGGTTCAGAAATTTGTTTACCCAAGGATGGCGGTGGCTCTGTACCACTATCATCTTTTTCATCTTCGGTATTCAAACCTTCCAACTTTTTGAAAGCCCCTTTTAAAGCTGACCTGACCGTGAGTACAGCCTTGCTAAAACTTGTTGCATCAAAACCTACGTCAGCAGTCCTGGGTGTGCTTTCAGGATCTATTTCAGGTGACTCTGGTGACAATGTTTCTCCTACATCCTCCCTGGAAATGCTGTGATCTGTCCACTCTCTGTCCAAACTCTCAGCAGAACCGAGATCGAGAGTGTCCCCAGATGACGGGCAATAATCACATGGTGAATGTGGCTCTAAATAACCATCATCACAGTCTGTCAACAACACAGTGGAACAGCTCAAGCTCCAAGAGGGCCCACTCTCAAGTTCATTCGCACAGGCATCTGTGGTGTGGTATCCAGAACTACGTGAAAATGGACAGTTTGCAGCACAGTCGCACTCCAAGTTTTCTCCCTCAGCTTCCTGTCTCAGAGGCCTCCAGTCCACCTGACTGGAAGAACTTGAAGGTGAATTATAATGGGTTCCAAACAACAATGAAAGGTGCTCTGAACTGTTGTGAGAAGAATGACCTGGTGTGCTGCTTTGTGTGTCCTCTCTTGCACGTCTGTTCCAAACTCCTAGAAAGCTCTCAAGCTCTTCTCCACTGTTTGCACAAGAGGAAACATCCTCCTCACTCCAACCACCTTCTCTACTAATACTGTGCTGAATATCAGCAGTTGGCCATCTGCTATACTCCGTGTCACCAGGAAGAAAGGCTGCCTCTGGACAATTGGAGCTCTGACATGATGACAATGAGCTAGTACTTTGGTAGTTTTGGTCACAGTGAAGCTCCAGGTAACAGACATCAGACAAGCGCATGTCTGAACTCTGCTCCAGGTACTCTTGATCTTTTTGATGGACTGTTCTGCAAGTGGCTTGATCATGCCATTGTTTGGGGGATCTATGTGATGATACATATCCTGAATCTCTTCCATAATCATTGCAGTCCAGCAAAGGATTGGGATCACCTGTGTGAGGAGAAGAGATTGCATTCTGCCTATCCAGACTTCCATGCCTGGTGTGACGTGTTTGAGAAACAGGGCTAGGATGCGTTACAGCTGAAGCCCCGGAATATAGCTCACCTATTTCACTGAGCACTGCATCGACACAACAAGATACTTCATCCACTGAGCCTCGCACAGACGTTAGATACTGCCTCAGGTCAGAAATTTCCTCTTGGATCTTATTGATTCCTTTCAGCTCCTTCAGGATATGCTCCACTACGTTACTATGGTCTGCTTCCTCATCCTCCATCTTCTGCCTCCATTCCTCATTTGTGATTCTTTCAAGAATCTTGGGGATAGAAGCCTCCACAACTTCACTGCCATCTTGGCAATCAGAATTTCTGTCTTTCTCAGATATGGTGGGGTTAGCTTTGGTTATTGTTTTGCTGACTGATATCTGGTCATGAAATGAATTATCTTCTGGTGCCTGTAGACACTTCTGTAGTTTTTTACAGAGACTTTGCCCTACATTGGGGAGCTGTGTTTTTTTCTTCTGCAGCTCACTCTTCTTGGGTGAGAGTGGAACTGGCTCCAGTTCATTGGGTTCATCCTCTCCACTGACGTGTCCTCTGGGAAACATCCCTGAGAATTGGCACTTGTAATCAACTGTTCCTACACATGGAGATATCACTGCCTCTGTGACTCCTCCTTAAGATGGGTCAAGTATAAGCCAGCATCTTAACCTGCATATGAGTAAGTATCTGCAAGTAAGTTATTTTGTTGAAAAAGCTTTAAAAAACCATGTGATTATTATGCCTACCAGCTCTCTGTTATCAGATGGCAGCTAAATATGATAAAACCACCACATGAACTTTGGAACTGTCAACTTGCCCTACTACCAGCAATTACCTAAAACACAGGTACATAAATAAAACTAGTACAGGAAAGGTAATGATAAAGTATGCAAATGTATGCATTTTAAAAGTAGTGATTTTAAATGTAAACTCTTTTTTTATAATTCCCTTAATGAGAAAGTAATTTATCTTTCCCATTTTTATTAAACCCATCAAGTGAAAAACACAGACACATAAAACTTTACTGTTTTATGACCACTAGCTCAGACCACAGTGGAGTTCTAATTCTGACTATGCACAATATCTTAAACACTGGGCAGAAAGTTCATTTGCCTTCTGGATTAAAGACATCCCATATGGAAAAGAAATAGTAAAAACTTATATGATTTACTTATGAAAGTGACCACTTTCTCAATACTTTCATATACTGTTTTAGTAAGTATCCAAAACATACAAGTTTTCATTTATATAATTTTTCAAGGGATCTTATATGTGTTTTCACTCTTGTATGCTTTTCATACAAGTTTCACGCAAGACAGATACAAACTTTATAAGATTTATATATATCTTTTCCATATGGGATGGCTGAATGCATTTGAGCACACATGGAATACCTCTATGAGACACTACACTACTCTCCACAATACAAATGCTGGATAGACATTGTTTTAACTGAGAGTCAGTCAGAGTGTCAACTTCCAGAATGAACGCCATGCAGCTGCTTAGATCTCTGTAATTAGGATGCTTTGGAAAGACAGCACAGTAATTAGATGACAGGTCAATTCTCTCCTCTGAGGCCATGCCATTCTTACACACCCTTACCAGCTGCATGGCTTAATAGCTCTGATCCATTGGTACACACTTGAATGACAACTGAATACCCCAACTGTAACATAAATCTGGTTCTGGCATTATTTCATTCACAGAGGGCATTTACCATAGCTCTGTGATTTTGTCTTCTTCACTGAGACAATTACCAAATTCTCAAAAATGTAGAAGATGTTGCAGTAGTTTCAAGGTCAAGTTCTGTTCATCATCCCTGCTTTAATACTGCTTGTAACTCAAATTAAGGAGTTTTAATTGGACACGGCAGGATTTCTTAGCTCTACAAATAGTGCACTATATAATTCTTTTGAGATTTGTAAATGCTACTTTAAAAAAATATTATTAATATTTTTAATATAATTATATTATATTTAAAAATAGTAATAAAATAGTAATAAAATTCACACTTATCTCTTCCATCTCTGTGACTAAATATCTGGTTAAAAAAAAAAAACATAGGAGGCCTTAGCTTCTAAAATATAAATTACAAGAAAATTAAACATTTTATAGAGTTGCAATATTTTCATTTAAGATGGCCTCAGACTAAAGTAAGCTTATTTCTGGGGACTTTCTCTGTATTTTACAATACCTTTGTAGTCAATTTGCTTTATAGCATAACTATACCATGGCAAAGTTTTAGGAAAGCAAATGTCCAATTCTATTAAGTAAACTAATCCAGGGAGTGCATAATATAATTGCTAAATACATTAACACACCCCTGCACTTGAGGTCTCCAATAAGCACTTTAGCACAGAAGGTGTGTATTACCCTGATAAGCGTTTAGTGGGTAGAAATGTATAATCAGCCAATCAAAACTGACTGTTTCAGTCACCAATCTGAGAATGAAAATAAGCTGATGATCTTATCAGCTGAATGGAATCCCCCTATCCTACATTTACAGGCAGCGATGTGCTTCACAATAAAATTACAGTTATAAATATTATTTTATTCCATAAAATAATTATTAATAGCCATATTTAATTTACAAACATACCAACTAATGCTAGTTTTAGACATACTTGATGAATATGTGTAAACAAACAAAGTCGCATCAATGTGTAACTAATTAATTGATTGATTGACTGATTGATCATAATAACTGAGGGGCAGGTAGGGGTTCGGGCCATATTCCAAGTGAGTCAATCTTCAGCGGTCTCCCTTTTTTCCCCCCTTTCCTTATTAAATAATCCACAGCTTTCATTAAATAGAAAGAAAAAGAATAAGTAAAAAAGGCATCTTGCTTTTGACTTTTTTAGCTGGCTTCTCATCAATGAGTGAGATTTTAGAATACTGAAAGAAGAGATGCCTTCTTGACATTTAATTGGCTAAACATGGTTGCGTATCTATGCACTACAATACTACATCTTCCATACAGTAACTTGTACAATCTATATTTTTAATCAAAGTATATGTTAAATATATATTTAACATAAATATACTAAATAAAATGTAATCCTTACCTTATCAGAAAGAATGAACAACCTGTAGATACCATCTTATAAAATTGATTAATTCCACATGGAGGGTTGCTCAGCAGCTCGTAATAGCAATTCCCTGTATTTTATAAAAATATTTACCCAGGTGTACTGGTGAACATTGTTCAGTGTCAATCAAACCAGCAAATCTTCCTTCAAGTTAAAAAAAATATACAAGTGCTGAGTTCCTGATTTCTACAACCGAAATAGCCAGCACAGCACAAGTAGATGATCACACAGCAGTTCACCCTCTGTTAAGTAGCTATCCCTCCCACCCTCTTGCATGCTTTCACTGCACTAGCTCTCTCTCTCTCTCTCTCTCTCTCTCTCTCTCACTGTTCTCTGGGAGTGTATTCCAGTGCAAACCTAATCTGAGGGTGTAAGACTACCAGCTTTTAGCTGATCACAGTCACTGTAAAGAGTCATTTGTCAAAATGTATTGTTTTTAAAACTTCAAAAACATTCAAGCTAAACACATTGGCAATACTACTATCCCTGAGTGACTAAATGAGAATTTGTGGAGTCGAAGGATAATATGTATAAACTTTAAAGCATATTCTCATCAAGTATGGGTTATGGATTTGCCTCCCATGATTCCTTGCTGTCGTCAAGTTTGATTAAATTACTACAATCTCATTCCAAACCTTTCTTTGAAAATAAACAAGCACGTATGTTTTAGGGTATCAAATCTAGCATTTTCATTATGCTAGTCACTGTGACACCACGCGAAAACTTTCCAATTCTAATTAATTATAATCTTTACCAGCAGCCTTGTGTGATAAGTATTTCCTTGCATCATTTAATGATTAGCACTTAGACAGCTTTCACCCTTGATTTATACTCATGTCTTCAATCACTCATTTATAGTTCATGTTCATCTCAACCACTTCATGGAAGTCATCATTATAATGAAGGCATGCATGGGCTATATGCCCTGCTCCTTCATTGCCATGCTATTAAAGCTTTAGTCAGGGAGGATGAACTATAGTTATGACTAACAAATCCCAATATTGTCATTATGAACACAGTAAAGTCCAGTCTTTCTGACTGGTCTTAAATTATTAAATTTAACATCTAAACTTAAAATTCTCCAGAAATGGTAATGCAGATTGCACCTATATTTGGTCACATTACAGTTGATTCCATAATGCCACAATTGCCTTTTTAACAAAGGTCATTTGATTTGTAAAAAACAAACAAACAAACAAACACAAACACTGGGCTAAAGATACTGATTACAAGCTATACAGTATATGGAGATATGTGTCACTGCATATATTCTGTTTTCGCACATTCTGATAAAATACACAACAACCGTTTAGTAAAAGAAACAAACATAAAAAACATAAAAGAAACACAACATAAAAAGAAATACTGGTAGCCACCGCTACACCACAGCCTTCTAACAGATGTAAAAATGTAAGATTTTAGTTGATTTTCAAAAAAGTTGACATCTGAACTTGACCTTGATTTCAAGGTCACTGAGTTCAAAGATTTTTAGTGGCTGCAACTTGGTAATTATTTGAAAATCTTTGGTGACGTCCTTCTTGAGTTATCGCTTTCAGGAGATTTTCAGATTTTATCCCTGAATTTGTCAAACATAGCAGATATCCTTGGAAGAAGAACATAGTAAGGACTTTTGTGAGCAAAACATCTACTAATGCAATATAGATTTTTCATGCAGTGAGTAATCTGCCTAAAATCAACACTATATTTCTTATTATGAGTACCACATGAAGAGAGTAAATTCCACATTTAAGACTTAATAAGATGGAGAGGAGACAAAGATATCTCATATAAGTTACAAAATGAAGACTACTTAAAAATTAGAGGATCATAAAAACTTTTGCTGGGTAGTTTTAACAGAGGAGCACATTGTTAGTCGTGTGCCTGCAATTAGGACACCAATTCACTAGAAGTAATATCATTCTAGTACATTTTAGTGCATCTGCATGAACATTCAGAGAGACTAAACTCAACCAGTTTCAAAGGATTGTATGTATGAACGTGCTTGCAAATATTGTGTGTACAAGGACTGGGAAAAGAAGAAAGTTGGAATTAAGGGTTAATAACAGATTGAACATTGTTGGAGGAACTGAAGTTAAAATACTGCATACCTCCCGCAGTTGAACTCTGACTTTAGTGATGGCCTTCATCCAATGAAGTCTGGATTGGGAAAAGGGTAATGGTGGTCCATCATCATCATGGAAACTAGGTCTAGGTTACATGGATTGAAGCATTAGATGAAAAGAAGAGAAAGAGGAAATCTCTCAGTTCTCAGGCATTTTCATTATATCAAACACATTTGAATTACAAGCAAAAATGTACCTGTGGAGTTTGGGGGATCCTGTCTCTGCTGTAGTATCACTTTTTATGTCCTGTCTTTTGTCAGGGGACAGCCTATCCATCTCCCGCTCACTGACCACAGAGTGTCCATTGATGGAGAGATTTGTGCCATTTGTGCGTAGCTGCCCATTGGTAGAAGGGTGAAAACCAGTACTATGATAGGAGTGGAAGGACTCCTCCAGTTCTGACCCTCCAGTGCTCTCGTGGCCAGTCTCACTAAGCTGGGAGCTGGTCTGGCTAAGATTTCCTGATGACCCAAAGCGACTACTTTCCACTGGACTACAATGGTGAGAAAGGAGTGAGAAAAACATTCAGAATGGTGAAATATCATTTCTGAATATTTTATAGTTTTAAGTTTGCACTACAAAAGACTGAATGGATTCGTAAAATATGATGATTACTAGATGTACACGTAAAAAAATATTTAATAAATAAAAGTGTATAAATTAAAGCAGAATTCCATGACAATGTTGCAAACAACTTAATTCATAAAATGTATATAGCCCAATTCACAACAACAGTTGGCTCAAGATGCTTTACTCAATTGCTGAAACACATACACACATATATGTGTATATGTAGAGAGAGAGAGAGAGAGAGAGAGAGAGAGAGAGAGAGAGAGAGAGAGAGAGAGAGAGAGAGAGAGAGAGAGAGAGAACGGTATAACAATAATAACAATATAATGATATAGTAATAAGAATGTTTGAGTACAATGTAGATTCAGCCAGAAAGTTAAAACTCAATACAACATTGTTGTGGAATTCGGATTTAAAATGACAAATGATACAGCAGATACTAAACACAAAAAGGCCACACTGAACAACACAGACAAAGACACAAAATAACTAAATTAGTGAAAATTGACTGCAAAACTGAATAGGAAAAACTTTTTTTTCCCAAAATTCCCACTTCACAAATGGGGGCAGGGAGGGAGGATGCCATTTATTGTACTTTTACTAGCCTTTTTGTATTCAACAGAAGATTGGACTGGTTGTCCAGCTGCACTCCAGAGTTAGGACCTGCAGAGGGGTGAATTTCTACAAGCCTTTCCTCCTCTTTTGGGGTCAGGGATGCTGAAGGATCTACATCAGGAGTGGAGATGCAAATCTGGGGAGTTGCTATATCATCTGTGGAACCTACCGGTACAGTTTTTTCGGCTTCAGTTGTTTCGACCTTTTGTACAGTCTCATTGCTTGCTGAACTGTTGTTAGTTTGGAGTTGAGAAGTTATAACTGGGACAGCTTGTGATTTGGATGGCTGTGTCTGCTGAGGAAAACCTGCATTTTCCCCCAGTAATGAAATGGTGGATGGCTCTTGTTTTTCAGTATTAGGTTTTTCCTCTTGAAATACGCCTCCAGAAAGGTTTTTCAGCCCTGAAATTAGGCTACTACCTCCTTCTGTCTGAGACAATGATGAAGCAAGTGATGGTGCTGATGACATCAGGGATCCAAGAGATTTTACTGCATTGCTCTGTGCTGATATAAACCCAAACAAAGACTTAGCTTGAGAAGGCTCTGCATTGTTGGGCAACTGATTAGGAGGTGAAGTAACATTAACATCTGCCTCTGTGACATCAGGTGGGACTGACTTGTCACTTTCTTTACTCTCAGGGTCCTCTTTAATAACCATGGGCTTCTCATGTATCACTTCTCCCTCCCCTTCTGGCTTTTCTTTTTCATTGTTAACTACCTGATGAATGACAGAAATGTCTTTTGCTGCACTTGAAACAGTAGAAGTTTTTAAACAAGCTGTTTCAGTTTCCCCAGCACTGTCATTTATTAAGCTGCCAGGCTTCACTTGATCTTTATCTTGCAATGTTGAGCCCATCATTATATTTGCACTGGTGATTGGTTTGGGTACCGCTGGCACAGATTTAGATGGCTTAGGTGGTTGTCCCATTGCACTGGCTGTTGGTTTTGGTATAGCTGGCACAGATTCAGATGGCTTAGGTGGTTGTCCCATAGCCCCAAACAAAGATCCTCCTATGCCACCAAGTAAAGTTGATGCTCCAGTTTGTGATCCTGCAGTCTGACCAGTAGCTCCTCCAAACATTCCTCCAAACAAAGAACCACCAGCCTGAGGTGTAACTCCAGAAGCTCCAAACATTCCACCCAGTAATGAGCCACCACTCTGGGGAACTGCAGATTTGGTGCTGGATCCTCCCCCAAACATCCCACCTAATATTGAACCTCCGGTGGTGGGGGCAGTGGCTTGAGTAGCAGACTGAGGAGCGGACCCTTTAAATAAGCCTCCAAGTAATGATCCACCTGTCTGGGGAGACGCTGCCTGGGCACTGGGGCCTCCAAAAATACCCCCTAGTATTGACGCACCAGTCTGAATGGAGGA
Organism: Maylandia zebra; assembly: GCF_041146795.1. NCBI lineage: Eukaryota > Metazoa > Chordata > Actinopteri > Cichliformes > Cichlidae > Maylandia > Maylandia zebra. The sequence goes on along the minus strand of NC_135173.1, from coordinate 39,064,195 downwards.
AGGTTGGGGTGCTGTTCCTCCCAATCCAAAAGGCTTTTGCTGTTGCTGACCTTCAGTGGGAGTAGGTGTTGGTTTGAAAAGGGTGGACGTGAAGCTAGTAACTGTATCTGACTTGTCTGGCACTGGAGGTTTCTGCTGTTCTTGGGCCAAAGAACTTACAGACTGAGGGAATTGCATTTCCTCTTCTGCATTAGATGTTTTTGTATCTTGACTCAACTGACTACTACTTGCAATCTCTGAATTTACAATTTGTTCTGTTGATGCACACATTTCAAACTCTTTAGACTGATTTTTTTCAGATAAAGCAGTTTGCTTATCAGTATCTTGGCAACTTACTTCTTCTATGAGACTATCCTCACCTTTAGACAAGCTTGCAGCAAGAGGCTGAACTTTATTCTCAAGTGTATTTGGGATTTCCACTTGATCGTTGCTTTTGATCAAAGTATTAATTTCACTTTTATCACCACCAGTTGAAACAGTTTTACTGTCAATGGCTTTTTGTTGATCAGTTACAGTTGATGTAGTGCTGTTGAGAGTGGTAGTTGATATTTTGTCATTATTAGATGTTGGAGTAGTTGTTGCATCTGAAGTAGATCCTCCAAACACTGAAAACAAACTTGTGTCATTTGGACCAGAAGCGCCAGTTAAAATACTACCTAGAAGAGATGTACCTGTCTGTACACCAGCTGTTGGAGATGGTGAACTGCCCAAAATCCCTCCGAATATAGAGTTTTTATTTTGAGTTGCGGAAGTCTGATCAGCCCCACCAAAACTTCCACTTGTGGACCCACTAGTTTGCACAAGAGATGAAACTGTTGAACCACCGAATATACCACCCAAAATAGACCCAGCAGACTGGGATCCAGCAGCCTGGGAAGCAGATCCTCCAAATAAGCCTCCAAGTAATGATGACCCTGGCTGTGATCCTGTAGTTTGGGGAACAGAACCACCAGTCTTGTTGAGACTAGCTTGTGGAGCAGTCTGCGGTACAGACCCTCCAAATAACCCACCTAGCAATGATCCTCCTACTTGAGATGATGGTGTTTGAGGTGAAGAACCTCCAAACATTGCCCCTAACAGAGAACTTCCAGTCTGTGAAGAGGGCTGAGGGGCAGAACTTGCAAACACTGAAAATAACCCCTTGGCTGATTGGTCTTTCAGGCCCGATGATCCAGGTGTAGATCCTGTAGTTGACAGATCTGTTTTGGTAGAACTTGGCTCAGTGCTGGGTGTAGAAAATAAAGAAAGAAAACCTTTTCTTGGCTCATCTGAGATAGATCCAGTTGAAGATGGAGGATGTGGGTCTGATCCACTAATCACGGAGGCTGAAGGTTCTTTAGAAAAAGAAGGATCCTGGGGTGCACTCTCTGTGCTCATTTCCTTATGCACAACACCACATTCTAAATTTGAGTGCTTAGACATAACATCACTGGCTTCAAATGAGTCATCACAAGTATTTGTGGTAACTACTGTAATATCACTAGATGGGACAGCATGCACTTGACAGGAGTTACTATCAGATTTGTTCCCTGAGAATTCACTAGAAGGGGCATCTTTGAGGACATGGTCACTTGAAATAGATGCCATCTGGGAAGAACTTTGTTGTGAATGAATAGCTGGGGACTCTTTGGCAGAGGTGGCAGCAGATGAACTGGGAGTCTGTTGTGGTGTTGGCAAAACATCGTTAAAAACAGAACACATACTCTTGGTTGGTTCTTTTGGGACTGCAGTCCCTGGTGTGTAGGGCATGTTTGTATCCCCTCCAGTTCTTGGTGGTTGAGGGGAACTAGGACCACTAAACACGGAAAACAATGTTTTTCTTGGATTTTCAGTAGAGGCAGACAATCCACCGAATATACCCCCAAGAACAGAGGTAGCTGTTTGTCCTTGTGGTAGAGGCTGTTCTTGTGGTTTAGACTGTGCCTGTGGTCCCCCTTGTTGTTGAGTTTGTGACTGGACTACTCGTTCTTGAAATGGTCTTGTTGATGACTGTGTTTGTGGCGGGTTGGGATCACTAAACATTGACAACAGCCCCTTCATTGGGCTTTCAGCTGAACTTGATGATCCAGGAAGAATTCCCCCTAGAAAAGATCCAGTTTGATTTTGAGATTGTTGGGTGCTGTGACTGCCGAACATTGAAAGGAACCCTGTAGATGGAGGATCCTTTGGAGGGATAGTTCCCCCCTGTGGCGCCTCAGTGTTGGGCCTGGTTTCGTTAGGAGGTGCATGAGGAGTTGATGCTGACAACTTTGATAATAAACTTTTACCAAGTGTTTCCTGTTGAGAAGGCTGTGAAGGTGTGCTTGATGGGTGTGTTTGAGACAATGTCCCAGATTTATCTGTAGTCTGCTGGGTATTTGGCCCTGTAAACATTGAAAATATAGTTTTACCAAGTGATTCTTCCTGTTGACCAGTAGGACCAGACTGGTTAGATGCTGCTGATCCCCCAAATATTTCTCCAACTGAAAATCCAAACAGTACACCAGATGGTTTACTTTCAGTTTCCTGCGTTGTTTGTGCAACAGGCGGCACAGATTGTGAGTGGCTGGCTGCAGAGCCTGTAGGGATACTCTGAGTAGACATTTCCAATATATTTTTATCTGGGATTAGGCTCTGCATGGGCCTAGATGAGCCACTTTGGTCTAACGTTTGCTGTCTCTGAATACCTTTAGATCGAGATGCTGATGTTAGTGAATCCTCTGTAACACTAGGTTTGATTTGCTGTTTTTGTGGTTGAGAGGGCTCAGTGCTAAACAGATTACTGATTGACCCCAAAAGATTTGAAACTCCTGTAGCCTCTTTATTTGTAGTGGCACTTCCTGGTAAGGAGCTTGTGCTGCCAGTTTTGCTCTGTTGATTTGGAGATGTGTCAGTAAATTTATTGAGAACTGGTTTGGTTTCCTCCATTCCTACTGCAGATTTTAGGAAGTTCATCAACCCTGCCTGTGGTTGTTCAGATGGTTTTCCCACTGGTATGTCCATCGGTTTATCCGATGTAGGTTGTCCAGTTGGTGCAGGTTTACTAAGATATTCTTTTGATCCTAAAGGCACTGTCACATTGAGGTTTGTTGGTGGAGTCACTTGTTGTACCATGGTAGTCTGCCGCGAAAGTTTAGGTTTCTGAGTTGCATGCGAATTTGTTGAGTGTGTTGCAGGGTGAGTCACTTGAGGTGCTGTTGGTACTGTGGGCAAAATTCTACCCTGTTTGGTAACTGGCGTTTCAATTTGTTGTTTAAAGCTTTCTGTCTGAGTTACAACGGCAGTAGATTCTTCTCTGATCATCTTAGACTTCAGACTCTGAAATCCTGATGAAAGGATGCTTTTAGATTGTTTGTCAGTGGCTTGCTCACATGTGGACTTATTAGAACTGTTCAATTCAACCTGTGATGTTTTGCTGACAAAAGAGGTTATTAGGGAAGAAATCTTCTTAACCTGACGATTAGGTTGCTGTTCTCCTGGAGACACTCTTTTCCTCCATTCTTCCTCTGATACATCATCCACATGTTTTATTGTAACAGCAGTTGATGAACGCCGCCGTTGGCTAGGTTGGTAACAGTTGTAAAGTAAGTGTTGATTAGAATTTGCTGTAGGAGTAGAATTCAGGGAGACCGAAACTTTTTGAGCAAGAAATGTCTTTACTTCCTGGTTATTCCAATATGGGCCAATATGATCTCTATTATGACATGAAAGGTCAATGATGTCATTACAATAATCTTGATATACATAACTAGGCTGTCTTGGATCCATCTTAACTTTGTTTAATGTATAGGATGAGAAATCCACACCAGGCTGCCCTTGAGACAGAAATGAATTCTCAAACATTTGAGAGAATTGTTCAAGATTTAAATTCATAATCTCATTTCCTTTTCTGTAGGCAGCAGACAAATCTAGGGGGGCATTTAGAAGTTGAGAATCTCTGTGATCTTGACCTGGAAGCCAAAGAAGCTCATCTTCATTGTAAAGTGGAATTTTAAAGCCACAGACTAAAACCATCTCATTCTTCAGCCAAGCACTTGGAAAACTTTCTAACTGCTGTGCATTTCCCCAAGATTCACCTTCAGGGGCACATGCATACACATATTCTCCCACTGCATCTGTAAGTAAAGCATAAATATACTCATGATCTGTGTAAACAAAGTAGCCACAGTCACCGTCTTCTGCTGGCCACCACATTCCTTGCTCCAAAAGTGCCAGCCACTGTTGATACCATTCAGTGTCTTCAAGGTACAGGGAGTCTTCGAGGTCTATATTTGCACTTGGAGGATCTACTGGTTTATTCAAATTAAGCTGACTGTGATGGATCATGCCATTGGTGTGAACATGCTGTGAGTCTGGATTATCCATTCCATATTGCCAGTTAGCTGAATAAGATAAGCTTGGAGCAGTTTCTTCATAATACCCTTCATGATATGAAACACCATTCAAGCTATAAGTGCTACCATCATTAAATGAATGCCATTTCCCAAACTTGGCATTACTCTGTTTAGTAGTTAAGTTCAACACACCTTCCTCATTGGGTAAATGTTCTATATTTCCCAAGTCTTCATAACTATTCCATAATTTTCTCTTTGGATATAGATCATCATTTCTATATCCTTCACACTGATGTGGTTTATATTTTTCTTGGTGATAAACAACACCTTGCCATTGCACAGTGTTCTGATTCTCAGGTACTGGTAATGGTGTACTTTCAGAACTCAGCCTATATCCTTGATTCTCTACTGGGAAATGATAACCTAGTGACTCATCCTGAAACTGCTGCCACAGAGCACTTTCACGGATCCACTGGTTTTCATCATAAGAGGGACTTACTGCATATGCAGATAACTGATAAAGGTTTTGACTTGTAGCACTGTATAAAGATGGAGAGCTTCCACCAATATATGGATGCATGGTCATGACTGGTGAAGTTGCACGACTTTGTAAAAGGGAATGGATATTTCCTGCACTATAGGCCATTGGGTTAGTTGACCTAAATGAACCAGAATTATATAACTGAGGCAAATTACCAGTGCTCACTGAGGAGTATGTCGTGCAGCTCTGAAGAGATCTTGCAAAAGTAGCTGATGTACGCAAATCCAAACTCTCAGTATCGACTGACACAGGTGCACTGATTAAAGCATGTCTACTCTTTCCTGGATTGAGAGAATCTGGATTGTCTTTTTGTAAACCATCCCTTCCAAGGTTTACGTTAGCATTTGTTAATATGTCAGAATAAGACTCTATGAACTTGGCTGAAGTAGTCTGTTGTCCACTTATCTGACTTGTTCTTTTCTCTTTTTCTGCCTTTTCTTTTGATTGTTGTTGTGTCATATTATTGTGTGGCTGTTTTTGCAGTGGGCTTTTCATTGTAACTGTATAATTATTGGCCCTTTCTTGAGGTGGTTGTTCTGTTGATGTTTGACAGGTTGTGTGAATACTTTCATTTGATTTTGTAAACTTGTTTAAAAACCCTGAGAGCACTCCCGATTGACCCGCTGTCTCTATCTGTGTTGGATCAGTCTGGTTATGTGGTATTTTGTTTTGCTGTTGTGTTTCATAGGTGTTTTTGGGCTGCAACTGTTGAGCTGTGTTTTCTGAAGGGGATTTAAAAAGTCCAGAAAACAGACTACTTGCATGTGTTGTTTTTTGCGTTGTGCTATTTTTTGGCTGATCTTGACTAGAAACTTGGATATTTGTTGTCTTTATTGGCTCATTATTGGATTTGCTTAGTGTCATTCCATGCTGATGAGCTGATGGTTGACTTTGTGTGTTTATGTTGTCTGCTGAAGCAAATTTGAAAAGTCCAGATAGAAAACCACCTTGTTGGGATGGTGCTTGCTGAAGTGGAACAGTCTGCTGTCGAGCAAATCCTGGTTTATTTGTCTCGTATCGGACACCTTGGTGATTCTGAGGAATGTTTTTAATAGGATGACCTTGGCTTGGACCTTGAGTACTCAGTTGGCTTGGACCTTGTTGACTGCTTTGGTGGTGAACTGTTTGACTCCTTGAAATATTCTCAGAGGATTCAAATTTGAGCAAGCCAGATAGCAGTCCCTTTTCTGCAGTGTGTGTTTGCTGAGTTCTGTGTGAAGTCTGCTGCTGACCAAAGTAATTGCCGGGAATGTTCCTTTGTGCTTCACTATCACGAGATTGTCCCTTTTGTTGCAGGTTTTTGGTAGATGAAATGTTCAATAAACCTGAGAGAAGGCCCCCCATCTGTGGAGTTGAAGAGGTTTGTTCTGGGGCCGTGTGTTGGGAAAATTGTGTGGGATTATTTCTGTTGAATGGCTGATTGTTAGCATGCTGTGATAAATGGCCAGATAAGTCACTACTAGAGCCAAATGTAAGAATTCCAGATAGCAGTCCACCTTGTTTTGGTTGATTGACAGTCTGCTGCTGCATTCCAGATTTCTGATTTGATGTATGTTGGGCTTGTGAGACAGATGACAGTTTACTGTTCTGAGGTTGCTGATTACAGATTACATTCTGGTCTAGACCAGAGGGTGCTGGGGTAGGGTTGAATATGCTGGAAAACCACCCTTTCTCACTATTTTCCTGGTGCACAGGAGGATTCTTGGTCAAGGTGGTCGAAGTTGTTGAAGTCAGATCATGCTGAGGATTCTGTGTTTTTATGGAGGCACTGATGTCTTCACTGGATGCAAACTTTAAAAAACCAGAAAGCACACCACCTTCTGCTTTGGGACATGGCTGAGTGGAAACGTTTTCAGATGAAGAGAAAGGTACTTTAGGCTTACTAGTCAATGCTGGGTCTTCAACTGGTTCCTCTAGTTGGGGGCTCTCTGTGGTTCTAAACACTGGATAAACTGCCACAGGTGGAGCTCCGTGGGGGGGAACAGGGGCAGCAGGTGTGATCAGTGAACTTAATGACTTCTTAAAAGGGCTAAAGAAACTGGTGTTTACAGAATGTGTTGGCCCAGTTGACCTTTCTGGCTCTGGAACAGGAATACTCCCTTTATTCAAAATTGACTGAATTTGTGTCTCATATAAGTTTCTATCATAATTTTGTCCTGAATATTTTTCATGTGAAAGTCTTCTTAATTTTTCTGATTCACTACCTCTGTTATCAAGCCATCTCTCTTCCAATTGTGTATGACTCTGAGAACATGTGGATTCCAACGCCTGTTTGCATTCAGCCAAATTCACATTATCAGCTGAAAAAAGCTTCAAAGGATTTAATCTACCCAAGACTGAGTTTTCTGGAGCACTTTGAGGTTTGGTTACAAGCTTGGGTACATGGTCTTTTGCACTTGTTTGAGTCTGACACCTGCTGGGAGTTTGTGTTTCTTGATGATGACTGTGTATTTTGGCATCATGTGGTGGGTGAGAAGGCAAAGAATTGAATGACTTTTCAGGAGAACTTTCTACTGGAGAGACAATAGCTACGGGAGCTGTGTTATTTGACTTAGGAATGAAGGACAACAATTTTGTTAGTCCAGATTGTGAGGATTGTGCAGATGATACTTGTGGAGATAGGGCAGGCTGTTTAGGGCCTCCACCAACTTTGTCAGTGAGAGAAGTAAACAATGAGCTCATGGCATTTTTTACTCCTGAAATGCCCTGATCAGAAGCAGCATGTGATTGGGATTCTTCTCTTAAATCCTTTGAATTACTTTGCTCCTCCCCAAATGAATCAGTTCTATTGCTACCATAGGAGGACAGCCTAGACTTGCTTGATTTAGGCAGGGATCCATATTTGCTAATTTCCTCTTCTTTTTCAGCCAGGTATTCAGACACTGTTTCAACAAGACATTGAAGCTCATCCATAGGATCAACATATTCATCACTTGGCTCTTCTACAGGAGAGAGCATTGCCTCTGAAACCCATCCTCCTGATTTAGGTTTCCCATACTTCTCCCAAAGGCTCTGTGAATGTTCTATGTGGTCCTCATAGGAGAAAGAATGCCTATCTTTATAATGTCCTTTGTTCTCTGAGCGACACTCATCAGCCATAAAGGCAATGTCATTAACACTGTCCTCTGCTCCTATAGGGTGGTGCAGAGGGCTCTCCATTTCAAAATCAAACTGTGCCTTCCTTCTAGCATCTTGCCCTTTTTTGTATGCCACATAATTCTCCAAAGTGCTGTCCAGCTCATTTTTAGCCCACATCCTTGTTTTGTAGAGAAGCCCATTCTGATATGGTCTTAGATCTGATGTCATACGCTCCTCCTCTTCCTGCATCTCTGCTACCTGTCGCATGAAAAGCTCCCCTCTTTTCTCACGGAGGAGTGCAAGGTCAGCGGGAAAGGTCTCTTTTCTCATTTTGTCTGCTTCTGGACTGAGAAACCCTCCTGGGTCTGTAATCTTTTTCTTTCGCCGACGATCAATAGTATCATAACCCTCAGGATAGGTGGCAGGCAGACCACCACTATGCTTTGTATTCTGATGGATAGGTGAACGTGATAGCTCGGAGTAGGGTCTTCCCATGCGAAAGATAACGCTGTCTTCATCATCTATAAAGTCACTTAGCTGTGGCTTGCTTTGCCCCTTGTATTTGTTTTCCCAATCTTCAACCCCCATGCCAGAATCTACAGGTATAATTCTGACTCTTCCTTTCTGGTTTAAAGAGCTTCTTTTTTTTTTTTTTATGTAAAAAAATTAATTTAATGAGGGTGTGGGAATGGATAAAGGGATGGAAAAGAGGCATACAAAAAGAAAAAATGCAAACAGAAACGCAAGTTAAGCCACACAGTAAATTATGACAGAAACAAATCTAAATAAATCTTTTTGTAATGATGACCTGATCTATAATATATATGGTAAGCAATATGTAACATTGCATTCTTTAATAAACATTTTTTGCAGTTTTTGATGATCTTAACTAAACTGCCCAGAAGGCATACCAAAAGACTAGAACATAACATGTTACACATTTCATAAATTTGACAGGGGTAATAAAACTCTTTGTTTGCAAGTGTGAGATTGTGTGCATATAGCTCCATGTTTGCACGTGCCTCACTGAATTTAGATTGTTGTAAATCCCCACTGCAACAAACACGCTTATCAGCACTTCCACAGTCTGTCTGTAAAAGTCTTAACAGGAAATGTCCGCAAAATCACCACCATATGGCATTCATGGTAGAGGTTTTTATGTTACAACTGAAAGGCATGTGTCTGTCACTGACCTATTTCCTCCAGAGGTGTGAAAGAGGGATTTCCTCTTTGTGATATACCCAGAGCATTTCAAACTAACAGAAACTTTAAACAACCCAACACACCCTCAAGACAAAAATAAACATGAACAATGAAGGTTTTTTTTTTTTTCTGTGACTGTAATCACATTTTTTTTCTGATGTAGAATTATCCGGATCAACTCCCTATCAGTCAACACAGGCAGATTTGTAGCAGTCTCACTGGTGCGCATGCATGCTACGGCAAGCACACAAGATTAAAGTCCATGAACCAAGAATATTTGTTTTCTGGACCAAATACTTCCTGACAGCATTTTACTGGCGTTGTAGTGACCATAATAACAACAAAAAAGAATATATTATTTTTGTATGTTAGTAACAATCATCATATAAACACTTTATTTTGGCCATTTGGCCAACAGTAAACAAATAATCCTGATATTCTTCCTGATGTACGGAAGACAAAAACATGGGCTTTTGATCAGGTAAACTATTCATGACAAAATTAATTAAGAGGTAATTACCAATTCTCTGTGAAACAATCTTATCTAAAGTAAACACTTCTGACTAGGTTTTAAACCCTAATTAACGGAGGCACAAGTAATGTCATTATGATACCAATTACATTTGCATGATTTACCTTTATAATTTCATTGATGTTGATTTAACTCTGGTTATTTTTGAGGTCATAATGAATAGACAACTCATTTTCAGTTACATTATTGAAAAGCACTTCTTAAGTTTTGCACTATTTGTGTAAAAAGTGAGAGGGAGAAAAAAAACAAAAACAAAAGGCAAATACAGCCATTACCGCCGTGATTATATTACTTTGCATTAGACGACAGCAGTACACAATAAAGCAACCCATCAAAACTAACTGCTGCAGCGGAAGCAAGAACCATCAGGCTACACTGCCAGTATGTGTAAGGATAAAGAGTGTCTGTTCAGGAGTGCATGAGTGAGTGAAGGTATCCCTGGGCGACCCGGTCTACCTGCTTCCTCTTGGGTCCCTGTAGTCCAGGTCGAAACTGTGGGCAGAGTCTGTGCAGCCATCCGGGCGATGCTGTGGCCGAGGCCCCATCGGGTACTGGTGCATAGATGAGTTGGGCTGAGCAGTTGTGTGGTAACGTGGAGGCAAACTGTTACTGGTCTCACTGCGGTAATCGCTATCCCGGTCATCTACAGCACTGTCCTGGTCATCCAAGGCTGCAGCAGGTAAAAAGACAAGCTCTAAACACCCCATACAAATTGCAAAATATGGCAGTTTCTAGACACACTCTTAACCATTATAATGATGCCTGAGTAGGACAGGAAAGCAACAAATGGACACAGAGCTACACAAATCTGCAGCCAGGAAAACTTTGTGCGGTTATTTTAATAAATGTTACTGGCCCTGATATGACAGAATTATTCTGATTATGTTTTAATAGATTTCACATCATAAAATGTCATAAAAAATTGTGCAATTGATGTAAGTATTTCAAGAACAAAATATAAGATGCAACTTTTACTAAACAAGAAAGAAGAGAGTATTCTGTAATCCTGGATCCTAGCAGAAAAATAAAAAATAAAGCTGACTAACTGACTAGCAATAGGTTTGTAGAATTATAAGAGCTAATTGTGTACAACCCTGGGGTTATTTGAAAGTGATTTATTCGAAGTAAAAAGAGTGGAGAGACCCACAGAATGGCACTGCACTCTGGTACAGTCATTCTCAATTAAGAAGGCAAGAGAATCTTCTGAATGAAAAGATTTCCATGCAGGACAAAAACAGATTTCGTCAGGATCGCTCTTATTATTTTCAGGTAAATACGGACTTCCCCTTGCTCTTATAGCAAAAATATTATTTTTTTTGTGATGCTGATTTTTGTTTATAACATAGTAAAATAATTGGTCATCACTAACAGGGTTACAGTGCAACACAAGACAAAGTTTCTAACAAAACAATTTGCCTCATGTGGCTTTACTTAAACAAAACTCCCACCTGTGCACATGTAGCCTGGGAAATTCATAGTCATGAATATATCAAACCATTACATCACTGCTTGCACTGTTTGTTGCCCCACTAAGAAAATAAAGTGCTGTACACGCAAGCACTTGTGCTAAATGTAAGGCAAAGAGCTGTTCTTCACCTCTCTAGCTGTATGATCCCATAGATTCATCTACAGAATAATTTTCTATAAGAAAAGTAAAGATTGTGAACTTTATTTCTTGTTAGCCCAGTTAAGCCTCTATATTTATACACAAAAACATAAAATAATCATTTTACAAAGGGGCAACCTTGTGTTGAATTACCGAGAAGAAGACAGTTTGTAGGTGTTCACCCCACACAGCTTCATAATAATTTGTATAACTTCATATAGGAAAGCACCAAAATACACCACTTCTTGAAACTGACCTTACCAGTTCAAAGGCAACGTCTTCTAAAAGCTAACCATAAGGCAAGTATTGGCTAGGGAGATAGCTAGGCTGGGGTTTGTCGTTTCAAGTGATAAAGCCATAAGAAGTGATTCATAAATATTTAGCAAAGACTGCCACCTGTCATCTCTGTGAAGGAACTGCAATTCCCTACATTAAACACGTAATAGGGGCTTCCATTGTTAGTCAGACTTCTAGCAATGTTTGTTATGTATCAGAAGATTACTTTTCTGGATCTTTTCTGGAATGTACACAATATAATAATAAATGATATATGTGTTGTAAAAAAACATTCTAACATCAGAACAGGGCATATTGTAGAAAACAAGAAAACAGCAATGGGAGAAAATGTCAAAAGGTAATCAATGAATGCAGCGAGGAAAGAAAAAAAATTAAGTAATGTGAATTAATTGAATGGGAACCTTATGGTTTACGTGTTACAAGGGGCACATGGGGCTTTATGACATGCAGAAGGGGAATGAGGATTGGCCAAGGGGGAGAATTTCATCAAAGTGTGTTACATACTCAGTGAATCAGCCCATCCGAAATAGTTGCCTGGTAAAAGTGCAGATGTAACAAGTGAGAGGCAAGTCAGAGGAGTCGGGGATTGTGTAAACAAAGAAGACTTAAGTGCTCCTGTGTTGTAATAATTGGACAATGAGGGAGCCCCATAAGTGGCAAACAAACACATAAATTGTCACAAGAGATTTAAAAGAAAAAGAATAAAATAGAAGTAACAAGACGAATGAGTCTGAGATCCAGAAAGATAGAAAACTGGCTCCATCTAGAGGTTAAAAGTACAACACATTCAGGTACTCACAGCACTGGGAAGCCGCAAATGGCAATGGGTGACTCTGAACATCTTCCTGAAGAGAGTACTAGAGAGGACAGAGAGTGTAAAATGTGCATATAATAGCATTCTTTATTGACTGGAATAATAAACTTCATTTTATATTAAAACTTTCTGGTAAAAACTGTATTTTACCTCATCATGGATTCCCATTCTGTTGATGCGCTCCAGTTTGCCAGTCCAATACTGTGCCTCATCATCCGGGATATCTGGTACAAAAATATGCATGCAGCAACTATAAACTTCAAGCTTCATTTCCCAGTATGCTGTCATAATACATTTTATGTCTGTTCAATTTTTTATGAGCTGTTTGGAAATGAAGAAAATAGTAAGTTAGCAGAAACATACAAAATAAATGTCAAGTGTACAGTGTGGCAAGTTACAGGTTTCCTGAAAAATTATAATACAACATTAAATTTCAAATACACAAAAAATCAAAAGATAACTTTTAAGTGAAAAATACAAAATAATTACTCTACATTTACTGTTTGATATGATGTCTGGTAGACTAGTCGTACTTGAAAGGGGGATCTGCACTGCACTGTAGACAGATGCACATTAAAGGCCACACACAACACAAAGGCTAGGGCTTCAAAGACACCACAAACCCACGGCTTTAATGAATGGCTTTGGAAGCGCAGAGTCATGATGGGCTCCTGCAACCTTAAAAGGGCTCCTCTTAATACAGAGGAAGAGGCTCTCTCCCACACAGTGGACACTCTGCTTCAACTCTGACGCCTTTTGATCACAAGGCTTAAGCATTACATGCAGTGTAGTACTAAAACAGTGTAGTGGTCAAGTACAAAAAGGTGGTGGGAGCACAAAGGACACTTCACCATACAATAACTAATTAACTAATACTTTTAAATGTGAATCAAACTTTAATATTGAAAAACTTGCCAATATCAGGTAAATTCAGCTGTTTTTGATTCCTAGCAAGCACCAAATGTCAGGATATTTAGTCTTTATTTATAGATGACCGCAAACACCAAGCTGAACTACAGTTCATATTTCATCTACAGTATTGTAGTCTTGAGTCAAACCTCATTTCCTCATTTTGCTGAGAAAAATTATATAAAGGTGCAACCATTTATTGAAATATGTGGAAACATAAATGAAATACAGTATACAAGACAGAAACAGTTTCTAAATGTAATGAGCTTAAAAGTCAATATTGTCTTGACTACCTTTATCCTTTTACACAGCCTGGACTTTCTTAGGCAATCTTTCTTGTACTTTCTTTAAGTAGCGTTCAGGAATTGTTCCCCAGACATCCTGAAGGACATCTAAAGCTCTTCTTTGGATGATGGTAGCTTTTTGGACAGTTCTTTGATCCCATACCTCTTCAATAATGTTGATCCCTGACTAGCATTCTATAGTGTGTACTTCTTTTTTTTTTTTTTTTTTTTAACCCAGCTATGCTTTAACTGCCCTGCCAGTGTGTTTGGGATCATTTTAATGCTATAAAACAAAGCCACTACCAATTAGATTCTTTCCAGATGTTATTATACAGTGAATCAATATCTGATCACCCTTTTCTGAATGTAAAATTTCATCACTTTACAACAGATCTCCAATATCACTGCCTGAGATGTAGCTTCAAAAATTACAGATCCTCCACCATGTTTTATAGATGGCTGCAGACACTCACTGTTCCAGCTCTTTCCTGATATCCCCTGGACATACTGACTAGGGCGGGGTATCGATTTTGATTTTTATAATCGATTAAGTTACGATTCACAAAGTCCCAATTCGATTCGATTTTGACTCAGACAATTGGAAGTATTATAATTCTGATCAATTATCAGTACATATCCATAATTTACATCTATGTATAAAAACAAAGCTGAAACTTGTGAGACTTCATTAGAGGTTTAATCATCACAGGAGATTCCTTTGTGTCAAAGTAACTGAGGATAAAATGCAGAAAAACGTGAAGGAGATTTTCCTGGCCTGGCTTTTTATAGCAGATAACCACCTTAAAAATATTCTACAGTAGATCAAAAACTGAAGAAAACCATAAATCAACATATGAACATGACCTGATGCTGCTGAGGTGAAGCAGAGCGAAGTTACAAAGGTTTTTATTAGAGACACAGCTAAGCGTTTTGCAATTTGGCATAATTTGTAAAGGTTTAAATTTCTTTGATATTGAACAGCAGAAATGAGGCTTTCTTGTCAGAGGTCATTTTTGGAAAAAAAGAAAAGAAAAAGAAAAGCAGTGATGGCGACAGTGCTGAACACAACGGTAGACTGGTGCGTACTAAGCAAGCGAATAATGCAGAGATCTAAAACACAGATTTGACATGGGAAACTGTTCTTGAAGTACACTGAGAGAGAGAGAGAGAGAGAGAGAAAGAGCTGTGCAGGAAGTGTGATCTTATTGTGGTGGAAGCAAAACAGCAACATTATTCAAACTAAAATCGATTTGAATCGGGAAATCGGTTTTTTAAACATACTGACAGTGATTCGAACCAAATTTTCTACATTTCTTAAGACATAAGACCTGGTGCCACTGATTTTTAATCCAGTATGTGTGTAAACTGATGTGGACCTTGTTGTGTTGGTACCTTTGAGAGCAAATAAAGGTAAGGGAAATTCCAACATTATCAGCATCAACCGATTCTAAGAACTTAACACTCTTGTCAACCTCTGGCTAGTCCAGAAATCAGTAGCTGGAATTATAGTGGCTGTCTATCTTTTTACACACAGTCTGTGATCTACCACTCTACCAGATTTTCTGCCCCTATGTAGCCAAATAAATAAATGCACCTTTAATGAAATCTGTATTTATATTCTGACATGGATCATTCTAGAAAACACTGATTAAGTGGCAAATGGACCCAAACTCAGAGTCATATATTCCTCTTTCTCATGTTAGAAATGCTTTTGGATATTTCTAATGGTTCCTAAATCCTGTTGACCACAACAGGACAACCTGGCAAAGACAAAATTATATTTACGGAACCTAAATTAATAAAGGAAGGTCTGCTATTGTTGAATTAGTGACCTCAGCTTATGCAGGACAGAAACAGGCGTCTCATTCTCAAAGGCACCAGATACGGGATGTTACACCGTCAGGCAAATATCTAAGACAAATATCTGGACTGCTTCTAGCCATAAAATCCTGCTTGGCTCCGCACAAAGGGAGAATGTTATGATGTGACCTTATATTTATCTTGTGTAAACCAGGTTGTTCTGAAAATAGGGGACTTTATTTAAAAATTAATGTGATTCCTAAACAGTTCATTTTTTTTTTTTTGTAAATATCATTGAGTTAATGTTGAAAGTCTTAAATTCAATGATTATTTGATTTAAAATCCACTGTAGTGGTGCAAAACTATGCAAAAATTATGAATCTTCGTTCAACAATTGTGGACTCAACTGTTTAGCCATTAGATTTTCTGTTCAAAAGAAATTACTACTAGGTACCGTATGTCTGCACAAGACCAGTGGATACCAGGCTATGATGTTACACACTGCTCCAGGCTCGACACTTTTTTTTTTGGTTCCTGACATTTCAGCAGGAAACATTTGTGACCTTTGAGTAACTCTCCAGATCAAGGTTTGATTCACCTTAAGGCAACCAGAATCACTAATGTATCTATTACAAAACATCTTACATAAGAGCTTTAACGGTATTTACAAGTGTGGTTCAATCAACTGAACAACTGTATGTCTTAGACTCTGGAAGTCTATTGTGCAGCTAAAATGGTTTCAGCTTTAATCTCACCAAAAGGCAGTTCGAAACGAGTATCCAACAGGACTCGATGAGGCGTCGGATTCTTCGTGCCATATATCTCATCAGCTTTCATCAGGACCTCTGCATCCAGGAAAAGCCATTCACCTGAGCCCTCCTGAAATGAAATTAAACACATTCATTTATTTACACAGACAATGCCTTTGCATGTATTCTTCAGTTTATGCTATGCCACTCATTCTTTTAATATGTATTTAAGGCAGTTTTATTGCCTGCGTTTTTACTATTTGTAGCTCAAATAGTGAAGCCAAGCAGCATTTATAATGAAGTATGTTCAATCTAGTGAAAAATTCAAAGTTCATTTTCTTAGTATTATGTGGGTCAAACAAGAAACATTTTTGTGTAAACTACTTTTTTGTATGTAAAAAAATATATTTTTAACTTTTTGATTTCCAATCATCCTGTAACTGTAATCATTGTGTAACATATTTAACATATTCATCATTTTCAAATGTTTATTTTATTTGAAACTGCCTTTATACTTGAAATTTCTATATTACTTTACCTTAGGTTTAGGAATCCAGTATTTATGAACAGAATATAGCCAACACACAGGTGTCTGCATTTACTTATTGTAGCATTTGAATTTTTAGTACGACTAAAAATTCAAAGCGTCCCTTTTATGAGATCATCATTTCACATCTTTGATGTGCCAACTGGAATTACTTACATATCTCTTTCTAGGGAAAAATGCAGAAAGACTGAGCAATATTTATGTAAAGGTACAAACTTTTGTTTTGTCTTTTGTTAATTTTACTAATTTAACATCTATTGATTGATGAAGTTAAATGCTGTATCTTGTTACTTCTAATGGATGGATTTCAAGTGGCTTTTTTCCACCTCAAACGTTTGGACTAAAATTCACTTGTACTTGACTTTTGTGTGGGTGTAAGTTCTGACCTCCTCTGATTGTCGGATACTTTTTAATGGAATCCATGCAGTCCCCACCATGGTGTCCCAGATGAGACCTTTGTTCCACACCTCAACAATGAGGCCGAGGTCCAGCCGGTTGATCTCACTGTGCAAATTCAAGTAACAAATGATGATGATGATAAAATGTCACTGAATAAAAGAATGAAACAATAACTGTGTTGTAATGTAACTTCGTTATAAGAAATTTTTAAAATGGAAAAAAACAAAAGCAAAAATTAAACCAGAAATTTCTAAAGGATTGCTATCAGGAGCTACTATTGCTTTAGCTACAAAAGCTACTTCCTCATTTTGTCCTGTATTAGCTGTCATAATCATTTCCAGCCTTGTTTTGTCATTCAACATGCTATTCAAAGGGCTCAAAAACAGCTTGATGACAGTATTAAAATGGCACATGAATTTTAAAAGCAGCCACACACCAAGGGCATTTGCATATTCTCATCTGTGCCACTTTACAACTACTGACGGACCAAACAAAAACAAGATCAGAGAAAAGATAATTAAAAAAAGAGCAAGGGTGGGGGTGAGGGTGGTGGGGTCCAGAGAGCTCAGGTGCAGAGATAAAGGCCTCCTAAATCATTTGCTCATTGAAAAAGAGAATAAATACATATAGCAAGGTATTTAACTGGGGCTATTTTTAACCGGGAGATTTATTGTTGTTCATGTTGCTGTTTAGATTATCTTTCCAGTTGTGCCACCTTTTATTTTAACGTTTTGCATTATCCATGTCTTTTTTAAACATGCAAAATAAAGTGGTAAAGCCAAAATTGCTGATAAATTGCAATCTATTTTCAAATACAAATACAAGCATCATCGTTTATTTCTTTAAATCACTTTCCAACCACTTTGTGTAGACTGATTTACAACCATGTAGTCCAACCTAATTCAATTTAAATTCGTACAGGACTGTTTTTCCTTATATGAATACACATTCACCGGCTACTTATTAGGTACAATTCCTTGACTGCTCATTAAAGTAAACTTCTAATCAGTCAGTCACAAAGGGACTTAGGGTTTGGGGTAATGTTCTCGGGAAACCAAATATATTGTATGTTTGTGGTGTGCTGTATAAGACAGTTTCCCTTTGTTCTAAAAGCAAATAAATATTGCATTATAAAAAGTGACACTGAACGTGGTGTGATTTTTACTGTCCACAAACTGCTGATCTACTGAGATTTTCTTGCATAACAATCTCTAGAGCTTACAGAGAATGGTCCAAAAAAATAAGAGAAGATATCCAGTGAGTGGCTGTTCTCTTGGTGAAAATGCTTTTTTGATGCCGGAGGTCAGAGGATAATGGGCTGCGCTGAGTTGATGGGAAGGTTAAAAAAGGCCAAACACTGAACCTAGGAACAGATGACCTACAGCAGTAGAAGACCACTTTTGATGCCACTTTTGTCAGCTGATAACAGGAAACTGAAGCTCAAATTTGCACAGACTCAGCGAAACTGTACAGTGGAAAATTGGAAAAATGCTGCAGGGTCAGAATTTGGCATAAACAACACAAAAACACATCTAATCTGCCTTTTATCAAAGTTTAGACTAGTGATGGTGTCATTTTATATTTCATGGGCTATTGTCTTGGCGCATGCAGGCCCATAGCCTATATGGAGTAATGTTACTGACCTTAACAAATCTGATAGTCAGGTGCTAAAAGGCCAAAAAAACAAAAACAAAAAACAAAACATAAGAAAATGTAAAAAATTTTTTATGACTTGTTAAATTAAGAGAAGGTGCAACTGAATAAACAATTGCAGTTATTAATTTCCAAAACTGAGACAACCACTACTTACTCATTTGTTTTGTTCAGATGATGTTTTTAGACAATATATTTCAAATGTAACATAAAAATCCTAAAAAAAAATAATTGCATGGTAGGTACTAAGATACAAAGTTTGAAATTGTAAAGTTCCCATTTTCTGCTTAAATTTAAGCTGGGTCGCTGTAACAGATGGTGCTCAGAATTTGCTGGAAAGCCTGATGAATAACCTGGAATTACACCTAGTGACAAAGCATGAATGGACAGTTGGAGGAAGGGGACCTGGAAAAACAAACACTGTCCCAAAAGAGGGAGTTCACAAAAGACAAACAATGGTGCGCATGCAACAAAGTGTTGCCTTTTGTGTCACCATACATACATTTCACTGGGAAAAGAAAATGGGGAAATTAAATCAATAAATTATAAGGAGGAAATGACCAACAGCTGTTTTACGATATATTGTCTTAAACTGAATGGAATAGATGAAAAACTGTAGCGTTTAAGCATTCGGATGAGTAGCTTGGAGAGATAAAATTGTGGATGTGTTGTTTCTATCACAGAGTTGCAGAGTGTGTGGTTTTTTATGTATTAATGTTTGATTTTGTTCCCCATGATAAATGGTGTGTTTCTGTATTTGCTTCTGTATTTCAGATTGACTTACAACATGAAATCTTGCTCCCAGCAGGGCTGGTCCCCACGCACAGTGATAGTTGTGCTTTTAACATTTTGCACTTTCAGCGTCACATAGGTGTTGAACTTATCTGAAACAGAGGAAAAGGCAGATTACGATTTAATTATAATGAGGAGGCAGCAATGCATTGAAAGCATATGGAGGAGAGCGAGCGTTACGCATGAGTTAACAGGAATATATGGGATTCATTAAGCAGTAATGAAGACACATAGCATAGTAAGACTCTGGACAGTCTACTATTGGATAGAACAACAGAGGTGATGTTTGAACTACCATGCCAGGTCTACCTCTGTTTTCTGTAGGAGGAAAAAAAAAGACATCAGGACTATCAGTGAGAGTAAAAGCAGATAAGTCTCCTCCCCCGACTATATCAAGCCAAACCCAGGCCACCAAATCAACCCTGTTAATCTCCAATGAGAGCCAAACCCTCACAGCACATAGTACTACAGGATGTACAAATACATGGTACGTCTCTAGTCCACTATAAAGTGCAGCTGTTTTTTAAAATACCCTTGTCCTCTAAAAAATACACGTTGTAAAGGAAGCATGCCTGCTCATGATGTAATAAAGCTGAAGTCACTACTGACCTGTTACTATTACAGAAAAGGTCTCTGTCAGCCCTAATATCATCAATACATAGAATATAGTTGGTTTAGTTGCATTTTTAACATTTGACGCAACTGTTGACTGTGTGACCTATACACAAAAATTGAGCCCTGCTAGGAGTCTACTGCCTGTGAAAACCACTGAAACATTGACTCAAATGTCTGTGTGCGTGTATACAACTTTCACACCCAGTTATCTCAGTCAACTTCCTTCCGCCAGTAGTGCTGGACAGCCGATTCTCAAAAACTGTATGCTTCAGCGGTCAGTGCTGAAGGGGAGGGTGGATGGATGAGGGATTAGGCAACCCGTGCTAAAACTACCAGCTTTTCATTTCCTACTGTGGGGTTGGGGGCATCAACACGTGCCTGTTGATGTGCTCATTTTTCCTCATGTAGTTACCAGTCCTGCACAACTGGTGGTCCTCGCTACAACTCAATCCCCCCACATGGACACAAAAGCTGAGTGGGAGGAGGACTGAAAGGGAAAGGAAAAAGGATGTCTGTTTCTGACTGATAAATAAAATATACTTTATCATATGTCATGGAATACTACTCAGGGAATAGCTCACAATCATCTGATTCAAGATATTAAAAGGACACCTTCGTATAAACAATGTTTCCTCACGTCAATTAGAGTAGCACAAGTAGCAAGGTATAAATGCTCACGCCAACAAAATGACTATCAAGCAGAAAATTATATTAAAATTTAACAACATACAGCTGGATGGATATCATCTTGAAGTTTTTAGCAAAAAAATATACAACTATATTAATATGACTATGTTTTCCATAAACTGACAGCACGTTTATGGTTCTGAGTTTCTGATTTTCTGAATGGTGGCTCCCTGATATGGACAGCCAACAGTGCAAGCAGGCAGTACAAACACACACAAATCACCCTCTTTGGTCTATGGGAAACAAAAGCAAGAGATCAGCTGTTCCTGTATAGACCAGTCACATGACCACACTAAACAAAGATTACCCTGGTTCCTCCAGCAACAAACTGAAACATTTACCCTACACTAGCATTTAACATAGCAGCCAGATAAGTAAAATCAACTCCTTGGCATAATAGGACTGCCAGCAGTTGACACAGGTGGATTCATACAACTGACACAGAACATAAATAGATACTTAAGACTGCACACTGAAACAGTGCACTGAAAGCGCAGAATCCCTGAAGTGACACTGAGACCGCGAACCAGGACTGACAGGACACAGACCTAATTAGTGTCCTGTGAAAACAGTAGCAACAGAACACACACAGTATTAAAGTTGCCTCGGGGATGCTGAAGCTTTTCCCTAATTAGATATTCCATGCCTTGTGCCACACTTGGGCCAGCTCCCATGAATAGCAGAGACGAGATAAGGCAAGAGGATGTATGGATTAGATAAGAGCCACTTAGTGGTTGCCGGACCTTTACACCAGGCGTTTTCCTTGATACGGCTGACACCGTTGAGGAGGAAGAAGTAATAACTGACTGGAGGGAAAAAAAGAGGGAAAAAAAAGTATCCACCTCCATAGCAATGTCTCACCAATATAACAGACTAGTCTTATGTTTGTATTGTATAGTTTGAGGACAACAAACATTAAATGAAAACTGAAATTTCAGTCAAAATACCACTATTATAAAACACATCATACACATGTAATAATTAGCTTAGTGCAAATATATGATAGTGCATGTAAGCATAAGTACGTACGTAAGTAATGGGAAGTGCAATAAAGAAAAGACAAACTTATTTGTCACCGGTCAAATCTGCTAGGCAATAACTGGGCTATAACTGCTATATGAGAAAAACAAAGTTTAGCAAACACAAATGCTCAAGATAAAACCGAAGGTACGTTTCCTAAGTGGTCACATTTTATGTCTACAGTGTCTTTCTTTGTAACTTGTTATGACAAGCAACTTGGTAAATATAGATTTAACTCCACACAGATTTCAAAATCCAGTATGCTGAAAAGTGTTTTTTTGCCCTTTTTTTTCTTGCCAACTCCATTAGAGATCTTTATTGTATTCAGAAGCAAGGTATCCACCTGCACATCAGTGCCTTACCCTACATGAGAGATATGTTTTATATGGTTACTGTGTAGTATGAGGATCACAAAGATCTAATGAAAACCAACATTTCAGTCAATATGCAATTATTTAAAAAGAAATTATGGATATCTCTACAGTAATCTCAGCACAATAGTTGGATAAATCATCTTTAAATTATTGCAAATATATGTCTTATATATACTTACAGGCTATTAAGACATGGGAAGTGCAGTAAAGAAAAGACACATTAGTCACTAGCCAAATATACTGCTTAAGACAGTTTCATATCAAGTTTGCTTGTTTTTCAATGTGTTTATGAGACAGTTATATTTATCCAATTCTAAAAATCTTCTTAAAATCACTGATTTTAAAATCTTAAAATCAGTGTCTGCCTCAAGAATCTTTACACCAGTTTTAACCATCAGTGTGCACATTTAATGAGAATTTCCAGATACTGTAAAATAATGAAATTTTTAATAAGATTAATGCATAAGATTATGCATTCTGTAGGCCCATTGCAGAAAGAAAGTGCAGTGTTGATTGAGTCAAGTTGCCTAACCCAAACTGTTGCTTACATGTAAAGAAACATGATCTGTTGACCATGTTGGTGCAAATTTAAACATGCTTATGTGTGCGCACACACACACACACACACACACACACACACACACAGTAAAACAGTGAAGGCACACCAGTCAATGTGCTCTTAAGCAGCAAAAAATCGAATGATCATGTGATGTTCTGAGAATCACCGTAAACCCTCAGTCAAACGTCTTCATTCATTATTGATTAGTGATGAGTTTTCTTAGTAATAAATTAGTCAGGAAAATGCAGGCAGCTGGAAGACTGGCATTTCAACATCAGGCCACTTATCAATATTGCATGCAACACAAAACATACATTTATCAGAGGACTTTCCTACCATTGCTTGAATATCTTCATGTGTAAGTTAGTTTTGCAAAAATAGTGTTCTCAAGCAATTATATTACCTGGAAGTCTATTTTTTACTTAGTTAAAAGAGAAGCTTGTGATTAAAATGATATATTCCCCATTTTATTCCAACCAGAGACTCTGCAAGCACACATCTAGCAGCACACAGCTATTATCTGCAAATCAGTGGATAGACAGATAGACTGCTAACTAGTTCAAACAACGTCACCTTCTGTTTTACAGTATTCTCTCAAAACTCTTTGTGTATATGTGCCAAAATAAGGCCTAAAAGCCATCCAAGCACAGGTGTGGTGTAGACACAATACAAACATCAATCCCAGGCCAGCCTTATGTAAACTTTGAGGCCTCTTCCAATAAGTCACATGTCACCCTATGCAAGTACAATTATCATGAGGTAAGAAAACTGGTAAGTAATATGTTCTTTCAGAATCTATCCCTTATTGCTATTCACACAAAAATGCAAAGTAAAATGGTGCAATAATCATAAAAAAAAATGCAGAAATCTGATCTTACAATTTGCAGCTCAACATATCATGGTATGCAGTTTTGAAGCACAAACCATTGCATTTGCAGCATATCAAAATATTTCATGCTCATTGGATCATGGCCACACTTTACGGTGCCAAAAAAGTAGGACAGCAAAACAGCATTGGCTATGTTTAACCAAATTTGCTGAAAAAAATAAAATAAAATACATTAGTTCATTATTTGTATATTTTCAAAGTCTGTTTTCTAAAACACCTTTACTCATAAGCTCACACATCAGTTTATTGAGCTGATATCACTTCATAAGTCGTAAGGAAAACAGCTCATTTAGATTAGTTGGAAATTTTACTTTGATGACATTTTTTAAAAGCTACTCTTGATACACTTTTTTGACAAAATCTTTAACACCATAACACATTACAAGGGACATCTTTAAACAAATGAAAATGCTAAACTTATTATTTGGTTATTTTTGTTTCTTAGCTAAGAACTCTCTCGCAGGCCTTCGTTTCCATCTTTGCCCTCTAAAAAAACCCCACCAACAACAAAAGTGACTAGTGTTTACATTTTGTTTCAGAGAGATGCCTGGCTAAAGTGAAATTCACCTAATGTTTGCTCTGAGACAGGTGTCACATGTCGTATGACCCGGAAGAGGGAGGAGGTCATAGACAGCCAAGCAAAGTCTTACAATCCCTTTAAAGTTTCAATGCTACGAAGCCCTTTGAAAACTGACAATACAACAAAAAACTTAAAAAAGCATCAACTTCAGTCACTTGATGCTGGCTAGAAAAACTGAACTCACAGCATTAGAAAGTGAAGACACTGTCTGAAAGGCAAATGCTAGCTTTTCAGCTGTGCACTGATGTCCCCCATTATCAATAGCCTGGAAAGCACAGTGTCCAAGATTTCAAGGAAGAATTTCAATCTTGGACTGGTCAACCCACATGACAGTTTTCAGTGGATCTTAAACCAGTACTGGGACAGAGTGTTTTGGGATCTGATTTGTATATTTTACTTCCTTGTTGATGGTTTTTAAACTACATTTGTGAATGCACCATAGCATTAATTGACAGAAGTTTTCTGAAGTGGTCCCGAGTCCATGTAGTTACTTCCTCTAGATAATCACTTCTTTTTATAAATTGTAGCAGTGTCTGAGGACCAGAAGATTATGGCCACTCGGTAATGATTTTTGGGCTTGTACACAAAGCCAAAAACTAATACTGTATTGTTTCCTAGAATCTTTCAATGATATTATGTACTGATGATGAAATCCCAAGTTATTTTAATGTCACAGTGAGTCATTCTTAAATCCCCGAACTATTGTCCTGTGCAGAATAATGAACACTTTTCCAGTTTTCTCTGTTTCTAAAAGGTTTAGCCTTTTTCGAAATGCTTTTCTGATACCCATTCACATCCATTATGTGTTGCTTATGAACATAACTAGTTGTGAGATGTATCACAGGTATATAGTATTAACAACTTTTCCACTCTTATGCTACCCCTCCATTAATTTTTTACATTTTTTATTAACTTTAGGACGTTAATGATTTACAAAATACTTCTTTTTGAATTCACATTTTGTAAGGGATCAGAAATTTTACAAAAAGGGTTAGAAAAAACTTTACAGAAGTTATTTTGGCATCAAATGAGTAAAATATCAATGGCAAACTCAAAGCTAAGTTGACTTTATATTAGTGCTCCTCTCTGCTCTTGCCAGAAATGTCACAGGGCGTAAAGGTAGACAAGAGCCTGAACACCAGAGGGATTTGCCTAGTTGGAGAGTCTGGGGATTTGGACACTGATCTATGTCCACCTGCATGGCATGACACTGAAAGACCCAGGATTGCGTAACACAAAATCAACCCTAGCGCCTGTAGTGACTTGCCAGAATTTAAGAGATTAAATTCTGGCAAGACAATTAGTACACATGGCATATTTTTAACAAGGTCTACACAAAGCAACCTCACAGAAGTAGTGGTGGTTTGATCAAAATGTGTAGAATTCTGGACATCCTCATTGGGTAACTGGATAACTGAGTTAATTTACAGTTCAACATGGATGAGAGTTCAGACATTCTTGTTTTTACAAACAAACAAACAAACAAACAAACACCAATAAACATAATCAAAAATCCCACAAGTTTCACAGCATACAAATCTCTCACCAGCTGTGAACAATGAACATTAGTAAAATGTAAGGTAAAATGGCCTGAGAATGGGAATAAAGTTTGTGAATAAAGAAAGTTCTTACCTGGTGGTCCCTGGAGTTTGGCTTTCTTCACTTCACAGCGCACAGAAACACACAGACACACACACAAAAACAAAGATTAGCTCAATTACATAAATTTAATTTGCACTAGCTTAAGAATAAACATCGTACTATAATACGTAACTAAAACTGACACATAGGTAAATCTTAGGCCCCTGAGGGGTCTCACCTACCAAAGACCTAAAATTAACCCTTTCCAGTGTTTATGTACCTAAAACACAGTTTAAAAGCACAGTGTAAATAGAATTTTAAATTATTTAAATAAATTATTTCAAACTTATTGTTTTTAATGAATACATCTGACATTTGATTAACATCCACAAAACTTCCAATATGTATATTATGTACTGTAGCAAAGCGATATACTACTCCAATGTAAGTCAAATGATGGTAATACAATGTTGAATCAAAAGAGTTTGGTTTTTTAAAATTATTTTTAAAAGACAAGTCTAAAATACAAACACAGAATAACGACGCTACAAGTAACGGCGTTACTTTTTTCAGTAACGAGTAATCTAACTAATTACTATTCCTATCGTTACAACGCCGTTACCATTACTAACAAGAAAATGCGGCGTGGTCGCGTTACTATTTTTCAACATTCAGACGGTTGAACCTGTCTTCGGTTTACCGCATCTTATATCAGTTGCACTGAAGTAGCTGTAAGTGATCTGGGCCCTACAGCTTGAGGCAGCTGCGCGCGCACCCGCGGATGGCAATCACTTTCTGGCAGTCGATCACTTTTTGGCAAAACACCTGGAGCTAGGCGGCAAAACAATCGCATGAGTGCTGCTGTTTCACTGAGGAAGAGTAAAGTAGTCGTGGTAAGCCAATCACATGACCACTTCAAGATGACAAAGCAACAAGGTGATATATACCAGTTTTTAAATTGTGTTGATAGGCCGCGTAAAACAAGAGTCATGATAAACAATATATACGCGTGTTTCAGGTATCAGGCTGTGATGTTCTCCTTTATAGTGGACAGAAATTATTTTTTGGGAGTGGCACAAATAATTTGTGTGGCATCTACTTTAATGCGGAACAGCTGATTGTAATGTAAATAGTTTGAAATGGTTATTTTAAAAAAGGTAAATGGCTGCAAATAACTTTGTTGTTTGCAAAACTTGTGCATATGATTTTAAAATTGACAATTTATATTTGCATTTAAAGTTATGAAATATGATTCAATAAACATGTTTGTGGTTGTTACAGTAAAAAATTTATTTTTCTCTACTCGGATTTTATGTTTTTTGTCTGATTTTAGATCAATTGTGTTAATACAATATGTCAGAATGAAAACATAACTGTAAATTCAGACACATGAGATTGTGCTGAAAAGAATGATACCAAACAAGGCAGTAAATAGTTTTTAAAGGCGAAATGGAGAGGTAAAATCAAAAGTAGCAAAAAATGGCCAAGTAACGCAATAGTTACTTTTCAAGTAATTAATTACTTTTAGAGTCTTGTAACTCAGTTACATTTTTGAAGAAGTAACTAGTAACTATAATTAATCACTTATTCAAAGTAACTTGCCCAACACTGCAAGTAAGTCATAAGTTGGTGCAACGTGCAACAAATGAAGACTACAAACATCTTGTTTTAGGAACTCTTGTGCAGTTTGATCAAAACAGAAGAACTATGTGAAGAAATCAACTTTACACTATTTATATTTTTCAGCTTCATTCAAATTATTGTGTCATAGTTAATAGTTTTGCTAAGTTCATAACTGATAAACCGGATGCATAACAGTTCAGTTATAGTAAAATATATTTGTAAAAACCTTATCGTTTTAGTTAGAACGCTTCAAAGTTAAATCAATGAAAAATGGGATACTAAAGACTGGCACCTCTGTTTTATTAGCAGTGACAAATACATTTTTATTGGATTGCAACTTTTACATAATCATGAAGCATAAGCCTTGACAGCTGCATCACAAATCTTAACAGCTGGTGAACAAACAAAAAAAACAAAACAAAGGAAAAATGGGACTCAGGCAGATGGGTATTAAGATACAAAATAAACCAAAAATGTCTGATAACAGCAGCCATTTCCAAAAACCTCCAGACATTACTTATGGTGAAGAACCACGTGCTGCTCGATTTTGGTTCATAAGTCGACCTGCCGTCTTTAGCCCCTCAATGCATCTTTACAATAATGTTTATGGGATTGTGAAGCGATTTGAAGAGGATTAGTTGTGATTGCAGTGGCAGGGTTATGTGTGCAGGCATATAACCTACTAAACCTCTAAGGGCTGAGCTGCCAGATGTCCAGAATGGGATGATGGAGGCACAAATAACGCTTTCATATTTTCATGTACCATCCCTTGTTTTTTTCTGTGCACATTAAAACAATAGTATAAAGTTTTCAGGTCTTCTAATAATTGATCATTCTTAATTACTCTTAATTACAGAGAACCATATGCATATAAATACAGCAAAGTAATATTTGCATATTAGAAAACTAATAGTGAAGTAACGATTAGAATGAATAAAAATGCAGGTTGAAGTGGAATGCACCAAACCTAACACATGCAGCCACAAATGTAAACTGAAAGACTAAAAATCAAAGACACAGAGTTAACCGAATTTACTTCTAGGATAACAATGGAAAGCAAAAAAAAGAAAAAGAAAAAAAAAGACCACTGGTCCTCCCCCAGTGTTTCCTGTCTTTTACATAACTCATTGTGGAACAGTGGAAATCTTCAGTGAAGCTAGCAGTATGATTCTTTTTTCCACTAAGTCAAATGAGCTGGCTGTGGCCTTCTTTTCTCATTTGCATCACTTAATTTTAACTGTGGACCAAAGAGCAGGAGGTCATTAAACCAGAGAGAGGGGGATTGCAGTGGAAACTGATCCTTATCGTTTTCTGTCCATGCTTAATTTGATGGGTGTAGTTGATCTTTATCTACTGTTCTTCAAAACCTACTGGTTTCTTTTCTTTTTTGGTTAATTTTACTTGCTTGTGATCATACTTTGTTTCAAATATATTAATGCAGTCGCATGTCTCAATAAAAGTAGATCCCCCACCCCAGTACTATCCAGTATCATTTCTCTTTAGCAAAGTAAAGCGCTTTCCCCCAGCAGTTTACAAATTTGACATGATGACACAAAACACTACCTCATAAATTGAAACTAACACCAGCTGCACTATTGCAGATGGTACATATGCAACACAGTTTCACAACACTTCACGAAATAGTCACCTCTAAGTTGTTCTCTATTTTATTGATTAACATTTATGGACACAAATTGTAATGTTTATTTTTGTTCCTGAAAACTAATTTTTCAGCATTATTTTGGGTCACTCAACACAACTTCTCATCAATCATCTCTTATGTAGTGATTCCTGTCCATGGAGATGAAAACAATACCACAATAAGAGTCTGCATTTGAAGGTCAGAGGTTGTTGCTAGAGCAAATCATCTTGAGATTTGTGTTCAGTTTATACAAGCCATAGATTGTCACACAACATTTGTATTCTTTTAATGATGTTATTAATAAAAAAAACAAAACGCAGTGCTTGGTTAAGTTTAGACATTTGCAGTGACTTGGTTGGGGTTAGACATTACAAAGAACATATTTTTTAAGTAAGGGAACATAAAACTGGGTTACCGTTTAAAAAAAAGATCATGGTTTGGGATACAGTGGTTGCCACTTCTTTTAAAGCTTTGTTGCCTTGGTCGCCATGGTGATACCTCCCCTTTTAAATGGACATAATATGTGCTTATAGTATGAAAAATGTTTCCTCAAACAGCAGACCTTTGAGGTACTTTAACCTGCAAAAGCATGACAATTTGTGTCGATGACCACTGACATGTTAGATTTCACAGCTGGTGTGATAACATCATAAGATGGTGTCTAGTGTATTGCTCACAGTTTTAATAGCTGAATTTTATTTAACCATTTTGCTTTCCGAACATCTATAATGTGACTAAAAATCACAAAATCCTGCAGCTTTCTGAGAAACCAAACAAACTGTATACTGTTAGCGATTTGTAGCAATCTGTGTTATCCAGATGATAATTTAAAAGAAAAACAAAAAAACGACTTCATAGATAGAGATTTTCTAAAAATGTGTGCTAATTCTGAAGTTGCAGCTCATGATGTTCATAAGCCAAATAATGACTTTAACCCCCTGCAAACAGTATCTATACTTTATTTCTTCTGTATAAACACGAATGAACAGCAAATAATATCAGTGTTCAGAAATTATTTTTAGCTATTTTTTAATTGGGGGTTGGACATTTAAATTCAGTTCAGTTAATCTGTTTCTTAAAGCACTGCAGGATTTAGTCAACTTCACTTGCTACATACACAGACTGCTCTACAATCCATAGAGGGGTGAGGAAAAGAGGAAAATGTTGATGTACCAAATAACAGGACATGCAGGCAGGCACAAACCAGGAAAGTAGGAACAGGAAATGACACCAGAGTCAAAGCAGTGGCGTACTTCCGCTTTGTGTCGACTGTTGGATCTGATCACTTGGAGCTGGTAATAAGAGGAGAGAGAGCAACAGATGGCAAGGGGATTACTCCCACAATCTCTAAGCTCTCTCTCTCTCACTCTGTCTTTCTCTCATAATTCCTCTACTCGGATGGTTACTATACTCAACCCCTTAGATTCCAGTTCAGTCACTTATCTCTCCATTGCATCCTTTATATAATTATTATCTCAGCATAAGTCCTCAGCAACTGACTCGGCTGTAGACAAATATGAGCCAAGCAGACTTGGCTCATATTTGAAAATGTGTATGCTTTTTCAGAAAATGTGTATTCCTCAACCAGTTGCAAGCTGTGGCTGAAGGTTCCTGGCAAAATTGGTCACAAAGACTATGCTGTACCAGAGGCCTCCTTTTGGCTGCTTTGGTTGCCATCAGATTGCCACGGTTGCCCATAGTTTGCACTGAAGACATAAACTTGTCTGCAAACTCTTGTTAAGCTGTAGTAAAACTTGAAAGAGTCAAACACAAACTAAAAACCGGGACATTTTGCCTTCAAAGCAAAAACTGTATACACATTTGTAACTAGCGAATAGTATTTATCTATTGGTTACTGTCCAGTCTTTAAGCCTGCATGAACAGGGATTTGGCAATCAATTTTACTGTGACTTCGAAACGAAGAAAATCTTATTAACCACAAATATCATGTAACTAAATCAATCAGCAATGTCAATGTCATACACAATATCTGTGCACCTCCAGTCCTCCAGCATCGTGTCATCCACGTGAACCATGTGTCAACTCAGCCTTGACCTGATGCACAGTAAGAGTTTCCCCCACATGTTCACTCGTAAGGGCAACCACTTATCTATTGTATAAAGACATTGCCATGGTGATGAAACATCTCAACTAGCAATAAATAGGCAACACTGTCAAGCTGTGCTATCAAACGATGACTCACAACATTAGTTAATCACAAAGCTTCTGCCCAAGCACCCTTTAAGCTAATCTACTCTACTTCTTCCTCTTCCTCTAACCTTTCCTGTAATCTATTGGCTGCAGCTCCTACTAGCTTTAATTTCACTAATCAATAGAAGAACAGTCTTTCCAGAGGTTTTGCAGAGGCACTGAGATTAACTTTTTCAAGCAAGTGAGATCAAATGCTTCTTTTTGAACCATTCCTTGTGTTTCTCAGAATGGTGCACAGGTGTCCCAATACCTCCTGAGTCTAACTATATTCACAATTTATTTATTTATTTATTTTTACCAGAAAGTACATTGGTACTTAAACAGATTTATATTTGATGTACATATAACCAACACTTGTAACACAGATGTGTCTGGGCATGCATAGGTTCATGCACACAAGTTCCAGATAACAAGAATTTGTGGACTAAATGGAAAAAAAGAAAGAAAATGTGCCTTTTAATGTAAACACAGTCATTGGCTTTTTGCCATTACTTGGAAGCTAATCAGTACACTATCAGGAATACACACTAGAGCAGGGTGATATGACCAAAAATATTTATAACGATATACATTTGAAAATTTGTGATAACGATATAACTGACGATATAATTGACACTAGACAAAATACTTTACAACTCCACAACTTTATTCGTGCAAAAAAAAAAAAAATCAATGTATTTTCACTTAAACAAGCAGCTGTTTTTTATGTGCATTAAAGTTATATAAAAATTTAACAGTGCAAATGCAAAATCCTTGCTGACAATTTAACCAAAAGGCATTTCCAGTGGAAATTGGCCAACATATCCTCAGCATAACCATGTATAATATCCACAAAACTTAAAAAGAGGTTATACACATAATACGGTAATATTATGTTGAAGCACAGTACGTATCACTCCGCGAGGCGCCTGCCTACGATAGCCGTAATGCTCCGACAATCCATCAAGCGGTGTGGGTTCGTAGCTTAGCAAAGTCGTACTAAAACATTTGACAGATTTTCAAGCGCCGTGTACGACATAAAATTGTTTCGAGGTCAGTAAACACAACCAGAATTCATACATAAGGCACACGGGATTATAAGGGGCACTGTCGATTTTCAGAAAAATCAAAGGATTGATTTTAAGTGTTCCGTATTTTCCAAACCACACGGCAATAACGACGGCCGCTAGCATGCTCTACTAAAAATAGTGCTTTGTTGTGTATCTGACGGACAAAAGCCAAACCAGTTCCACACCACTGAAGTTGCAGCATTTTTACAAACCAATTCTGGTTCATCAGTTTCATTTAACGATCCACTTTCGCCCTTCTCATTCTGCGTCGCCGCCATGCTTTTTCCGCCATGTGCGTATGAAAACAAAGGCACTGCGCATGCGTGTTTTACTCATATTCTATCGCGATATTTCATTTTCTTATCGTTGCCCGACATTATACCGGTATTACCGTGAACGGTATGATATGGCCCAGCCCTAATATACACTCAGAGAAACAATATAGTAAAGCCTATTTGTTTTCAGGTAAAACATGTTCAAAGACTGAATTACAAAGAAGAAAAAGACTTTTATTCCAATTTCTTATCAGTGGGGATTATTAATGCTCCATTACTTCTATAGCAGATGCCAAAACTTTTAAACTCTCCCATGAAGGATTCTGTGCTAATGAGCAGTCAGTAAGAGTAACATAGAGTAATATAGATTAATTTCTGAGAGACTAAATTTTGTGGAGACGAAAAAAAAAATCAAGTAGTTTGGTGAGGATGGCTGTGTTATTGCAGATAGGCATGCTTGTGTAGTTAGGGGGGGGGGGGGCAGTTATCTCTGTTTGGGGTAGTTTTTTCTTCTTCTTCTTCTTTTTTAATCGAGCTCTTAGCAGCAGTGGAGCAAATAGTTGGGTGTCAGGCTTCTTGTTGCTGAATGGGATATTGCATGATGTGCTCTTCTGCTGTAAAAGCCTCTAAAGCAGGATTCTCCACCATCACTCCAGCCGATTCGCTGTAGTCTTCTGGTAGACGGCACGCTAACATGGAATGAACACTAACCTTGTTATCAACCTTCTTCTGACAAGACGGATTCCTTGATAGCAAACACGGTTTCTTTTTCCCCCAGCATTGGTCCCTGAATCAGGCTTTCAATGTAGAGGCCTACGAAACTAATGCTGGGAGATGATATTAAGACGAGACACTAAAAGTTCGATTATAAAATCCTCAGTTGTCACTG
This sequence comes from Maylandia zebra, assembly GCF_041146795.1. Taxonomy (NCBI): domain Eukaryota; kingdom Metazoa; phylum Chordata; class Actinopteri; order Cichliformes; family Cichlidae; genus Maylandia; species Maylandia zebra. The sequence goes on along the minus strand of NC_135173.1, from coordinate 39,030,684 downwards.
AGGACCCCAAGGATTTATTTTCAACATAAATGATAAATACATACCTCTGTTGAGTTTTTAAAGATAAAAATTATAAAGTCTTGGTTTTTAAAAACGTAAAATCACGTCAGGATAAAGGTACTTTTTTTCCAGATACTACCCAAGGAGGAACGCCTACTGTTAGAAAACCAGTTTTGTAAGCTGTTACTGGAATTATCACTATGACTTCAGCAAACTCATCAAACAAACAAAGACAAAATCGCTTATGAAGTACAAATAAAGATAAAAGCTCCTACCTCTGACGCACAGTAACGACATGACCGACCGCTTCCAGCGACAATCCAGTAGTTTCACACAGTTTACAGAGCGACCTCTCAGCGGAGATTTACTCTGTGAGGTAACATTATAACAGTCACTAAACAGATTTTTTTTTTAAAAATTGCTGATAAATTCCTCTTTGATGTTTACAGGTGGGTTTCCGGTCCCGGACCTGGGCAGAGAGCAGCTGCCCCTCTCTGCTGCCACGCCATTATTAAAACTCTCATCACAGGTTTCCAGACTGAAGGATAGACCGAGAGCAAAGAGACAGGAGAGGGGGAGGAGGCGGGGTCGGGACACCTATTACAGGCATCTGAGGCAACCAATCAGGATGCCAAAGCGCTGAGCCTTATGTAGACATTTGTCCAATCGCCGGGAGGGACAGGTTGGCGGAAGACACAGGTAACGCGCACAGATTCAAGTAAACATCCAGAACTTTGTATTTCACCATAGACAATATAAAACGATTCTTAGTAGAAAGATTCATTTAAGGTACTCAAAGTGACCTAGCTTTTTGGTTCTTTGTTTGTTAAATATTCAAAAAAATGTTTTGTAATTAAGCTGTGTTTGCTCTGGGCATGTCACACACATAAAAAAGTAAACTGTGGGGAGATATCTGTAGATTTCTAAATTTTAGGTTTCGTAGGGATCAGTAAAATAAGCTATATGAAAAATGTATTCTTTAACGAATCTCATGAATTTCAAGTTCTTCCATAAATACAAAATTTAAGTAAAACTACATTTCAATGCTTTCAAACTGTACAATATTTTTTTTAAATAAATTGTGCCACAATGGTGAATTTGCTATATTTTTATGGAGTTTCTCTGTCTTTTTTTAAACACATAACATGAGTCTTTGTGTTTGTTTTTAGCAAAACAATCCTTTCTGAGCACTGATAATTCACAATTTTAGATTGACTTTGAGCTTGGTTTTATTTGATCTATTTAATAAATCCTTACATTAGCATTTTCCATTTCCATTTACCAAATTAAATAAATATTTACTTTAAAAAATGAAATAAAAAGAAAAGGTTCATACAGAATGCCCCCACAGTGTGTTTAACTGCTATCACATACACCAAATGACCCCAAAAGACAACATTGAGTTGAGTGAGCAAAAAGGAAACAAATAGCACCACCTTATGAATTGTGTCAGCCATTACACCAGAACGAGTGCATTTATTAACGAAAAACAAAACAAAACAAAAAAATTAGTAGTAGTAGTCGAAATATTACTCAACTATTAGTTGCCAGTAGTAATATTTTTTATTAACTAATAAGATTCAGTAGACTTATATATTATATTTCATAATATATTATCAGTCTTCCACAATGAAAGGTGCTTAAAGAGAACAGTGGCAATAAAAGTAACCTTTAAAACGTGAAATAGTTACAGACATACTGCAAAAAGAATATACTAGTTTATGTGAAAGACAAAAGTTATAGGGCACTATAATAGTCATACAGTGAACATTTGTATTAAAGTCACTTATTTCGTCCTATATTTTTATATCTTTTTAAATGTATTGTTATTAATGTATCTATTAGCGGAACCACTGTATGACTTTTTGTTTCCCGCGCTGGGGGAGTTTTTCAGCGTTGCACCACTGATGTAACTTTCATTTCCTGATCGGTAAGGGTCACTCGCGTGACTGTGTAGTCTCAACAGAGTGTAGTTTACCAAACCTAATCTTCTAATTTTAAACAGTCCTTTTGCAATCTTTCAGCGATGTTACGGACGCTGTGTCGGACCGGCGGCCTCATTTTGCAGGTAACTGAAACTGTCACTGTGTGCCTCCTTCGGCTTAACATCTCGTGCACCGGTTCTTTTCTGTGGCTGGTGAAATAGGTGTCATTCATCAGCGTGAGCCCGTGCGTTTAATAATCCCGATAGCACTGTATTTTTAGCGGAACACCTGCGGACATAATGATTATTTCTAGATGAAAATGAACTATTGGTTAGCTGGTATGGCCAGAGAAAGACTTTGTTATGGTCGATTAATATGGTCACATACTGTATACACTCAAATGGGTATTTACCAATGACCTCGTTCATATATATAATATGTAGAATGTGACCAAATAAGTCTAACCAAAAACTTAAAATTGAAACATAAAACAAGAATATTAACATTGATGTTTATTCAGCAACCTTAAGCTCTACAAGCTAAGATAGTCTTATGAGTCTTGGCTCAAATTCATGCAGTAATGCCACCTGTTTACATTTTAATGAATCCTCTGTAGCAGACCCAGCGGACCGTGCCGAGGTTGTGCGTTAACCCAGTTCAGCAGCGATGGGCGTCCAGCCTGCCCATGAACACCGTGGTGCTGTTTGTGCCCCAGCAGGAGGCTTGGGTGGTGGAGAGGATGGGTCGCTTCCATCGGATCTTGGAGCCGGTAAACTTTGTTGCATTTAATAGATCCCCAAAAAACAAAAAGCACAACAAATAGATGGTGTTCTTCCCCAAACAACATGGGTTCGATCCCCAGTTTGACCATGAACTTCATAAATTTTCATTTTGGTCAAATCAAATCATATTGCATAGAACTAAACTGCATTACAGTTACATATCCTAGCTTTCCAACTTACCACAATTACAAATACAGATCAAATACAGTTGTGATCAGAGGTCTTGTCAACACAAAGTTATTTATTTGGAGCACAGTTCTGTAAGAAAGATAAGTTACTGAAAAAGTGCTTGTGCTTAAAGTGCTTCACTGAGCTGAAATGTAAACTTAAAACATCTCAAGATTTAATCAATAAAAAGAAACTCTAAATGAAAAGGACCTCAAAGTGTCTCAAAGGCTTGATATCTTATGGACTATCCTCCATTGCAGTCACATTCCCCCCTCAGATGGCCAGCTCCTGTAATTTGGCCTTTTTTTTCCCCCCAGTGTGTCTGGGATGACACCTATAAACTGGGCGCACGCGACATCATTACTGTATGTGGGTTTATGTTCAAGCTATTTTTCTTGTGAAGAATTATTTTGGACTTGAACTTGGTGGACGGAGCTTCTTCTTTGGGAATATCATAGGCAATGTTGCAAGCAACTTTTCTTTGCAGATGCTCACGATGCCGCTCTGGGCAATGCCCCATGTCGCCCGTATCAAAAACCGCCACTGCACCACAGTAAATGTAGTGCATCATGTTGTCAGCTTTACTGTATCTTAGCCAAAGAAACTGGTCAAGCCACTGTCTTCGAAATGTATATACTTTACCCCTTTTACTTTCAGTTGGCTATGGCTCGGAGTGGATCGTATGTGATTTATTATTTGATGCAGTCTCCAAACCATTGTTAAACATAATCTGCCGTTTACTTCCGGCCTACCCGACCTTCTGAGGACCCGGCCTTCGCGGTCCTCAGGAGGATGCAGCCCATGAATTTGGACACGACTAATGTGTGTCTGTTGTTGACCACACAAAGACTTTTTTTTTTTTTTTTTTTTAAATACTTGAACAGCTGGTCGTACCGATGCATCCTAATATATATATATATATATATATTTTTTTTTTAGTCGCACCATTGATAAATTAGCCAAATAGGCTGCACTCTAGAGCCCTGGGTTACATAATGATGTAAAAAAAAAAAAAAACAAGATTTAGGTGCATGAGTTTGGATTTATGGTCAAATGTTTATACAGACTCAAAAATATACACAAAGGCCCACTGATATTTGCTTATCAAGTTGCACCTTGACCAGACAATTTGGATCATATTTTGATCGTATGCCATCATCACACTTGTGGCATATTTTCTTACTTTTTTTTGGTAATTGATTAATCTTCCTACTGTTTCACTTGTTGTTTGGCAGCATGATGCAATGCCAAGACCTAAGTAACTGTGTTTCATTCATAACATGTCAAATTGTTGAATGACAATAAAACTGAGTCTGATATTTGACCACTCTGCTTGGAAGTGTTGGGAGAGTTAATTTAAACTGGCTGGTTTCCTGACATGGACTCAGCTTTTGTGCTTCATTCATAAATTTTCAATAGGATTAAGATTGGGGGTATATAAAAGCTGCTCCAGAAATGTAATGTCAATGTGTTTTATCCATTCCATAACCAGATTTGATGTGTTTTTCATTGTCTCTAGAGCCCTGTAAGACATCTGACTATCTTGTATTTTTGTACACTTGTTTGATGATCTTAGATTCTGCAGCTGTTTAGAAATGGCTTCAAGTTATCTTTCTAACTTGTGTAAATGTACAATTCTCCTTAGATCTTCACTGATTTCCTTGAACTTTCACATTGGTCTGAGTATTGGTCACTTCAGTGAGTGCTGTCAAACAGATAATTTTAATGCTGACAAATGGAAACTACCAGTTGTAGTCAGTCATGATGGCAGCCTTTGCCTTGTCAAGTTAAAACACATTGTAGAACCTTCAGCACCACTTATGAACACAATTAAGTGAGTGTATGTTTATATTTGAGCCCGTATGTATACATGCAATCCAACTTGAATTCACACTTGGTCACCCAATTGTCATTTGTTTAAAGTAATTAAAGATGTATGCTGTACAACCATTCCACTTCAAAGAAATCATTAAAAGGCCAAATATTACCATGTCATTCATACCATGGAAATTTTAGTGTATTTTATTTTGATAGACTACTAAAGAAACTTGCCTTTAAGCAACAATACTATAACTCATTTTGCTTTATTATTGGACTATGTCATTAAAATTCCAAACATTATTCACTGCTGGCACACCCTAACATTTTCCCTTTTGCTATCTATAGGGTTTGAACTTCCTCATACCCATACTTGACAGAATTCGCTATGTTCAAAGTCTCAAAGAAATTGTGATTGATGTCCCAGAGCAGTCTGCAGTATCCCTAGGTAAGTAAGACATTGTTTATTTCTCATTATTCACAGGAGGACGAGCAGGCTTTTTTTTTTTTTTTTTTTTTTTAAACAGAATTGATTGTTTTCTCCATATTGTTATATTTTCTTTGAACTTGCAGATAATGTAACACTGCAGATTGATGGCGTGCTTTACTTAAGGATACTAGACCCTTTTAAGGTATGCTGGCAACAATTAGAACAGATCCAAATATCTTCTTGCTTATTTTTTATTTTTTTTTAAATTCACTTTATACTTTTGTTTGTTCACAGGCCAGCTACGGTGTTGAGGATCCAGAGTATGCTGTCACACAGCTGGCACAGACCACCATGCGTTCAGAACTGGGCAAACTCACATTGGACAAAGTGTTCCGAGTAAAGACAAACTGCTGTTTCATCTCATATTTTTTCTCTGTTCATGAAGGAACAAGTTGTATTTTATCTTTGCATTTGTTTTTAAGGAAAGGGAGTCTCTGAATTCCAACATCGTCCATTCCATCAACCAAGCTTCAGACGAGTGGGGAATCCGTTGCCTTCGTTACGAAATCAAAGATATACACGTTCCACCTCGTGTCAAAGAGTCCATGCAGATGCAGGTGAGAGAAACAAAAGAGCTTTTTAAAGCATAATTTTTAGTTTTTAATTCACTGCACGATCTTATGGTACAAATGGGTATTACATGAAAGTACAGCTTAGCCATCATTCAAGTACAGTTTATAATCTTCAACAGAAAAGAGACCTTTTGTAGTCAAATAATTTTCTTATATTGTGTTGGTAAGTTTGGTTAAGTTTAAGAGGTTTTACACTGATTCTTAAAAACTAGAGTTCATAGTACCTTAAATAAATTATAGGTCTTTTCAGACAAGGTCAGAAACATTTTTTGCATATAGCAGTAGATATTTCAACTGTGGGAACAAGACTAAATCACTTAAATTTACTGAACAGGACACTTTATTCACCCCATGTAGGTGGAAGCTGAGCGTAAAAAGAGAGCCACAGTGCTGGAGTCTGAGGGGACAAGAGAAGCAGCCATTAATGTCGCTGAGGGTCGTAAACAAGCACAGATCTTAGCCTCGGAGGGTGAAAAAGCAGAACAGATCAATAAAGCGGCTGGTAAGTGCATTTAGTTGGTTTATCACTCCAGTTTCCACAAATTATCTCACATCTTTTTGCTTTTAGAGGCTAATATGCTCCCTGTTACCTACTACTCTGCTCCGTCCAGGTGAGGCTCAAGCAGTTCTAGCCAAAGCTGAGGCCAAAGCCAAGGCCATCCGTATGTTGTCAGATGCTTTGACAGAGCAGGTAAATGTTCTTTTCCATTTTCACAGTCTGACTTACAAAAGCTTTTCATTGGTTAATGCTTTTTTTTCCTCTTAAATTCAGAATGGAAATGCTGCCGCTTCGCTAAGTGTAGCTGAGCAGTACGTGTCTGCTTTCTCAAACCTCGCTAAAGAGTCAAACACCATCCTTCTGCCCTCTAACACTGGTGACATTAGTGGAATGGTTTCACAGGTATGTCTGCTATCCAATAGTCCCAACTATTGAATTTATATGTTAACAGCTTCTAAATTATTAAGTTTACATGCCCCTAATGATGCTTATCTTGTCTTCTTGCCACTCAGGCTATGACTATTTATAGCACGCTGGCAAAGCCAAGCATGAGGGTAACTCCAGAGGTTTTGGAGGAGAACCGTGAAGAGGCTGCGAACCCATCGGGATCACCTCAAGAAAAAGGAATTAATGAATGAACTCAAACTAATAAATGACACAGAACCAGAAGAAGCAGTTTATGTTGAAGGTCCACGGTTTGTTCTCACACAGACCTTAAAATGACAGGACAAAAGGGAAAAATTGCCAACTTTAAAACTCTTCCGAAGCCTTGTCCTGGAGCCTGGGGGAAAGTTACACCTTTTGTATGGGGAGTCGTAATCTTCACTGAGTGTGGTTTAATTAGTGTATGTTTGAGAAAGTAACACCAGCCTCCAGCCAAATACACAGATACCGGAGTCTATCCAGCTGACGTGGATGTCAGCACAGACACGGATGCAAAAATAAGTCTCCCCTGAGCAATTTTATATTTTAATATGTTGAGCCCTTTTGACCTCTCTACCTGAGGTTTTTGTAGATTATACCATCATGTTTTCTCACTTTGCAGCCTATTTTCCATGTTTTCCCAAATAGCTATATTCAGGTTCTCTGAGATTATTAATAATAATCAAAGCCAGCTCAGGTGAAAATATATACACAGGTATTATTTACAGAAATGGGTGACAATTCTCCCTCTTTGTGTTGATGGGACCACCGACTTTAAGTTGCTGCATGCAATGCCTGGCTGGATTCCTCACAATGTTTCTAAAAGTGTATTAATTTCACAGTTTACTACGTTTTTTGAAACATTACCCTATCGATAATAAAGCTATATCCCCATGAAAAGGTTACATTAGAATTTCCTTTAGAAAAAAAAAACCTACTTTTTGAAATGATTAAGAGAGAATTTTTTTTGTCAAAGTCTAGGTAATGTCCCGTGTCAGCTCGATGATCAAAATATTCCTCTCCTCCGAGTATTTGTATTCATATCTGATGTCTTACCGGATATATTTATTAAATTTCAAGGTTCACTGCAAAGACTTGAAGTTTGTTTTGTTATTTCTGTTTTCTACAAAATAATGGAATATGAACTGGGCAACCGGGCATGTTAAGTCTGAGAAGATTTGAAAAGATGTGGTTAGATGAAATATTTGGACAAAAATGTTCAAAATATACAAACATGTTGAAAACTATCAAATGGCTATTAAAATAAAAACACACCCATGCTGATTTAACAAAGTCTGCAAAAATAAATACGTTTGTCTATCTTGTTACCTGCTAAAAAGATAGGCAAACATGAAAAGCGCAGTTGGTGTATTAGCCCTCTACCTTGCCTTACAGGCATAAACGTGTGTACATAAACTGTGGGCCAGTGACTTGCACTTGGCTCTCAGCAAAAAAAAAAAAAAAAAAAAGACTGTCACCTGGGGCCTTCCTATGTGGATTGTGCATGTTTTTCCTGTACCTTGTTCTGTCTTGCGTCCTATCAGTCCTAAAACATCTGTTAGGTTAACTGCCGATTCTGAATTGAGTGTAGAGTAGGAAAACTTGTGAATTCTTGAGATGGTCATTTTCACCACTACCATCTTGGTGTTTTGAAGCCAGATGTAATGAGGGGTCTGAATGTGAAACTACACGCTCATCGATTAAATATTTGTCAATCAAAAGTTGGTAGCCAATGAGCTTGCCCTGGCTAATTTTCCACTCAACCCTTAGAAGATGTATTAAATGGACTCAGTGTTTCAAGATCTAAAGGCCATTTTCACAGCCACAGCCTGTGTTTGTCTTTTTACAATCACAGGTTGTGGCTATTAGAAACAACGGAGGCTTAACAAACTTGGCCATTGGATTCACTTTCTGCAACTGTAGCTGTCCAGGGTGCAACTTGCTTTTCTCCCAGTGACAGCTGAGATTGCCTTTAGTACCTCCTAGATACCCTAAATTGCATCAGTTAAGTCTAATTTGATTTTACGTTAATAAGCCAACCAGCAACAACAACAAAACAATATTGTAGTAGACAAAGCTATGAAATATCATTAAATTAAAATGTTTGAGACCATTATTGATATTTTATAATAACTTTTACAAAACTTATTTCTAGTCCATTCTCTTTTAAGGGTGGTTTCTCTGCAGAATTTCTGACGTGTTTAGCGATTTTCAGAGACGCGCTAAAGCCGTTGTTCCGTATAAAGGAGGTCCTGTAAGTCACAGAGCGGGGCAAAGCAAACGTATTCATGGTGTTACACAGAAAAGCGCCCGCCGTGCTCTTTCCACGCTAAGGTTCCTATCATCCACCAGTCATCTAATCTCATTGTACCGGAGTCCCAATGAAGGTGAGCGTGTTGCTCCGCTCTCTGTTTACCTGAGGCACCTGTGCTCCTGTGTTGTTAATACACACAGTCACCCCCAACGTCCGGCCGGGAGAGGACGAAAACTAGCTGCCACACAAGGTCAGTGACAAAAGGCAAAGCGAGCTAGCTTCTGCTAACAGCGTTAACTTAACCGTCATTCATGTTAGCCACCTGTGCGGCTTAACTGCAAAAGAGGTTTTAGTTGGAGCTTAAAATTTCAGTCACCTTACACGTTACCGGAATTATTTTCTTCTATAACAGGTGTAGCTCACAGGCAGCTGTTCCTCTCATTTTTGTGTGTTTGTTACCTCTATGTAAACCAAATGTTCCTGTCTTTCACCTGACCTGCTCTTACCTGTGCATGTAGGATGAAGGGGCTGCCTGTGCTGTCCCTGCTCCTCTGGATGTGTGCGGTGTTCTTCGTGGGCATCTACCTGTTCGTGGGTGGATTTTTGCTGGTTAGGTTGGAGGTTAACAGAACCAGCACCTGCGGAGACGTGCTCGAGCCCGGAGAGGAGCCGGTGGACTTCTGTCGAGCTCAGCCGCGCTTCCGCAAGGTTGTCCTTCTCATTATCGACGCCCTGAAGATCGACTTCGCCCGGTATGACCCCGACAAGATGGCACCACGACCTTATGAGAATAAGTTACCTGTGCTGGAAGAGACCGTGTCATCCAGGCCTTTACAAAGCCGCCTGTACCCCTTTCGTGCTGACCCACCTACGACCACCATGCAGAGGATCAAGGGGTTCACGACTGGATCTTTGCCGACGTTTGTAGATGTAGGTAACAACTTTGCATCCAGTGCCATCTTGGAGGACAATCTTATTCACCAGTTTGGACAAGCGGGTGAGTTATTACAAGTGTCTGTAAATTATAAAAATATAATACATTCATGTAAAGAGCTTTATGGGAAACATACAGATGAGGACAACGTTATGGGATGTAGGGATTTTCAGCAAAGCATTTATAAACTATAGCCTCCCAGAAAACAGACTTCTTAATTGAGCCATAGCACAAACCACTGCTGTGCAATGATGGGCTTTAACTTTGTAATGGTCAAAGCTTGTAAAATCAAGGTAAAACTAAGGGTTAAATATTACATTACACACAATATGACAACTGGGCCGTCACTTGAGAAAGCATCGTGCCAAAAACAACAAAAAAATTGTTTAGACTATTTGGTGTCAAAAACTTAAGTGAAATGTGAAGAGAGTCGCAGATTACAGAACAAGCCTTGCAGAGGTAGGAAGTGAATGATTTAAAGACTCTGGGGGAAAAAAACTAGTGAGTGATGTGTCTAAAGACCCCAAAACAACTGCCAAGACACCCATGACTGACTCAACCAAATTAGGAAGCCAGCAAAACTGGGTCTAGGTAATCTCTTTGTCTTCCAACACGACAGCATCTCAAAAGATGCATCGTTCCTGATGAACAACCTGCTCTAGAAGAAGTAAATAAAAAATCACTGACCTGCACAAAGACTCTGACTTGAATCTCATTAAAAATCTGTGGAGTATATTGAAGCCCAAGGTCAATGCCAGGAGACCATAAAATCTGGAGGAGCTCGACAGATTTGTCAAAGAAGAATCAGTTAGGATTGCTCAGAAGACTTGTGAGCTTTGCTGAAAACTACAACAGAAGACCACAGGCTGTTATCTGGCAAAAAGGATAAATAATCAACTATTAGCATCAGGAGGCTAATAATTTTGACCCTAATAGTGTTTGTCTGTGAAGGTTCTCAGTCATCCAGGTCATCGTAGTCAAAGGAGCTTGCAAAGAAAAGCGTCTGGACTTCTTTAAGTTACTTGAAGACGTTTCACCTCTCATCCGAGAAGCTTCTTCAGTTCTAAGGTCAAATGGTGGAGAGTCCCAGATATAAACCTAGTGGGAGTATCCCCCCACAGAGGGACAGGTCCTTTTGTCCTTTTGATGAGAGGTGAAACGTCTTCAAGTAACTTAAAGAAGTCCAGACTAATAGTGTTTGGTTTTGTTTCTGTGGGTAAAGTAAAATAATATAAGCATCAATGATTCTCTGCTCATTTTGTGCCTGACAATACCACAAATCTAGGACTTTAAAAACCAGAAAACCAACTGTGCCATCTGATTTTGCTCATATAAATCTTTCTGTCTCTCAATAGGCAAACGAGTGGTGTTTATGGGTGACGACACTTGGGAGAGTCTTTTTCCTAAGAAGTTTTACCGCTCTCTGCCCTTCCCTTCTTTTAATGTCAAGGATCTGCACACTGTGGATAACGGGATTCTCCAGCACCTCTACAACACTAGTATGTAGTTATTTAATATGCATTTGTTGTGCAATTAAAACGTACATTTAACAAATAGCCTCTGTTGCCAGGAAACTGTGCAAAATCAAAATAATTTTGCACCAACACTTAAGATGATCTTTATTAGTCCCACAGGTGGGAAACTTGTTTATGCGGTTGATGTATTTGTGTTTCATCTCCTTTCGTTTGTCTCTTGCTGTTGGTTTTAATAGTGGTGGGTGATGACTGGGATGTCCTAGTCGCTCATTTCCTTGGAGTCGATCACTGTGGTCACAGGTTTGGCCCGGATCACCCAGCCATGGCTGACAAACTCACGCAGATGGATGGAGTCATCAGGTCAGGCTGTAGTACAGCTGCTACATGCTTGTTTCACACCATTATCCAGATGCAGCTGGATCATCAGCTGTTGCCACAGTGCACTTGTAGTGCTGTAGATATGTCATGATACCAGCGCTATTATTGTTATTGTTGGCCCAGATCAAGCAGTTGAGCATTAGAAAGCACCTGGCACGACCTGTGAAAACTCTGCTTTTCCTCTAGGTCTGTGATTGATCGTCTGCAGAATGACACACTCTTGGTGGTGATGGGAGATCACGGAATGACAGATACTGGAGATCATGGTGGAGAAAGTCAGAAAGAGACTGATGCTGCCATCTTCCTCTACAGTCCTTCTCCCATGTTTCATGGACCCCCATCACAGGTGGGTAGAATGCACCTTTTGAAACAGCCACAGCATGACAGTAGGATTAATTCTTATTTAAAACACAACCAATTCTACATCACTTGACTTTGTATAAAATATAAGAAATTAACACTGAAGACATACTGTCATAATCAAAACAAATCACTATTGTACGTTAACAAAGAAATTGCTAAATGACAGTTTTGGCCCAAGTGTATACAAGATCCATTAATTCATTTTGTGCTGCTTTTCTGGGTAGCAAGAGCAGCAATCCAAGCAGAGATGACTAGGCCTCATTCTCTAGCTCTCCTGGTGAGACACAGAGGTGTTCCAGAGCCAGCTCAGACACGCACAATCTTCATCGTGTCCTGGGCCTACCATGGGGTCTCCTCCCAGTAGGAGTTCCTAACCAAGGAAGCTACCAGGAGGCATCCTAGTTAGATTCCTGAACAGTCTCACTTAGCTCCTTCTGGTGTCAGGGAGTAGAAGCTTTATGCTGAGCCCATCCTAAATGACAGAGGTCTTCAACCTTATCTCCAAGACACCCTTTTGAGGAAGCTCATTTCTGCCTCTTATAGTCTTGATGTAATTTTTGTGGTCACTACCCAGGGCTTGTTCCCATAGATGATGGTAGGATCCATGAGTAAATTCAGGGTTCAGCCCCCTGTTTATGACAACAGACTGGTACAGCATCTGCATTGCTGTGGACACTGCACCGATCTGTACAACGTCTGCTCCTCTCTTGCGCCCAGTTGAGGCACTAGATCATTCCCACTGATATACATATTATAGTGACCAGTGCTTATATCAGTAATTTAACTATCTAAAAGAGCCGCTGAAAACTGCTGTAAAAGTCAGTTTAATTCAGAGTGAGAGTTGAGCACAGAACAAGAAGTTATGAGAGCACACTCATCATATTGGGGGCAGGGATAGCTCAGTAGGTAAAGTGGTCGCCCCATGATCGGAAGGTCGGCGGTTCGAATCCACTTAACGGCTACCCTGAGGTACCCCTGAGCAAGGTACCGTCCCTACACACTGCTCCCCGGGCGCCTGCTTAGTGGGCTGCCCACTGCTTCACTGAGTGAATGGGTCAAATGCAGAGAAAAACAAGTAATTTCCCCATGGGGATCAATAAAGTATCCATTATTATTATTATATTGTATCCCAGTAATGGGCAGTCACATGCTTAGTGGTAAGAACATTTCACTCTTGTTGCTTTCCAGACCAACGTCATCAGTTCAGTCCACAAATGAGTTAAAAAGGAAGAACAAAGTCAAGTCAAATCTATAACTAACACAACTGCTTTCAGTTACTTGTGTGTTTGTCTTTCTCCTGTCTGCAAAGGCACATTTGCGACATGTCGATCTCTCAGAATCACTGCTGTAATAAAAACATAAAGCATTAAACCACTGATGCATGCCCATTTCTGTTCACGCTTGGCTGTGCAGTTCCCAGAATCCATTAAATTGATGCTGGCAGGTGGTCTCCGCCTTTTTTTCATAGATAAAAGTGGATCTCACACTAGAAAAGAGAGCTCAAGCACCGATTTCCATAATTGCAGCCTAACTGGAGAGCGATATCATGTGCCGTGAAAAGTGATTAGATGCAAGAGAGAAATTACACTGCTATTCTTTTTTTTTTTTTTTTTTTTTAAAAAGGCAGAACTTAGACACTTTTTTTTTCTTCCCCCCAAGGCATTTTGCCACTGCTAGGAAATATTGCTGTTATCAAGCACAACCCTGATTAAGAAAGGCTACAAGATAAAATATCACTCACTGAGTTTAACTGACAACCCAGCCTTGGAACAGCTACAAGTTATTTTGCTATGTGCTAAAAATATTTACTTCAAAATATCACAGATAAGGGTCAAAGCACAATTTAGATCATGAGAACACAGAATAATGTAATGTGACACATCCCCCCCCCCCCCTGTTTATTTCCCAGAATGAACCAGATGTGGTGCCACAGACTGACCTGGTGCCCACCCTGGCTCTGCTACTAGGAGTTCCTATTCCATACAGTAATGTTGGGCAGGTTCTCTTGCCTTTATTTCCACCACACGAGCAGACAGAAGGTGCAGTTGGAGGTCTCAGCCAGCTGGAGGCACTGTGGATCAACACAAAACAGGTATCTGCTCATCAAAGAACAGTCTAGAACACTTTTCGAGCATCTGTACACAGAAAAATGTTTTTATATATTCACATATCCTGGAGCCTTTTCAGGAGTTGTTGTTTTTATAGTTTGTGTGTTAAATTTTATCTCTGTTTCTGAAGGTCAACCGTTTCCTGGAGACTTACTCTGGCATGGCCAAAGACATCCCACCAGAGAGCCTCTCTCGGCTGAAGAGTGAATTTGCCCTCTTGTCTTCTGAGTTTCTCAGCACTGTTAGAGAGGGTCGTTCACCCTCCCCGCAGCTAGCCTCTTCTCTGCAGGCTTACCTCACCTCTGTCAGAGACACCTGCCGAGCCACCTGGGCCCGATTTAACCCACTGAAGATGGCGGCAGGCTTAGCCATCCTGGCATTTGCTTGTCTGATGTGTTTCATCTTGTCTGAACTGTCTCTAGTGCTGATCAGGGAGAACGGTCCATTACTGAAGGCCCCAGTTGTTGTGTCACTGACAGTGGGGGTTAGTGTGGCTGCTGCTCAGCTGCTCATACGGGGCTACATTGAGGTGATGTGGTGCCTTGCAGCTGCTGCTTTCAGCTCTGAACTCCTTTTCCTTTGGCGTTCACGCCAACTGAGCACCTCTACAGTGTCAAAAAACGGAACCAAAGCTCCAAAGCGTGTTAGCTGGCTGACCCTGCATCACCTCCTTGTCCCCTCTCTCTTGTTTCCACTCCTTCGTTGTGCCTCTCTGCTCTCAGACAGCTATGTGATTGCAGAAGGACGGGTTGTGACATTTTTGGTGTTATCCCTGGCCCTATGCATTCCCATCCATCTCAACTGGGATGGCCTACTTCTGCCCCCAAGCCATGACCCGTTGAAGTCTGCTGGGCTGCTGCCTGCCCCAGCTTTGTCTCCATCAGCTGTGAGGAAGGAAAGCAGCACCCTTCTAGCCTGCTTAGGAATACTTGTTGGCAGCCTCTACCTCTCCCTCTCGTTCCACGGCTGTCGGGAAGAGCAGGGCTCCTGCCAGCCGTCTTCATTTCTTTCCCCTCTTTCCCGGTTGCAGGACAACCAGCTGAAGAACCTCCATTATGTCCTCGCTGTCATTTCCCTTGGCTTGTGGACATATCTGCTAAGATGCTTTCTCTGCCACTATGGTAATCTGAACTCGTCAGGCGGGACGGTGTTTACAGCTCGCTGGATCCTACCGCTGCTGTCTGTGTGCCTGGGGCTCCACTGGGCTGTTAGCGCCACTCCGGAGGACAGCTTCAGGAATCTGGCTGAGCTGATTCACTTGGCACAGCTGGCCCTCCCCAGGGTCGCCTTCTGTCTGCTGGGACTGGGGCTTTTCCTGATCTGGCTAGACCCCCTCACTGTGTTTGTGAAGACTAGGACTCAGGCTTCAGCCAAAAGTTTGACTCTACCCACACCCCGTTATCGAGCAAGCATTGGCATCAGCCCCCAAGCTGAGCTGCACCACCTTATCCCACAGATCTATCAGCGCATGCGTCGTTCCCTAGATGATGGCGACCTGAGCGGTGCCAACGAAGTGGACAACAGGCCTGCTGTGGAGGCCTATGGACTTGGAACAGTCTATTCTGCTCCTTTGCTGTTGTTTAGTGGGTTGCTGGGAATTGGTCTGCTGCTGTTGCACCCAGAGGGCATGGCTCTGTCTTTCCTCCTGCTGCTACTAGAAACGGGAGCTCTGTTGCACATTCACGCCTCGTCTACTACGCTTAGTGGCCTGCATGGAAAGTATTCTGGTAAGATGTTTGCATCGCATCTTTTAATTAATTTATTTTTAAGCCTATCAGGTTCCAGGTCTTAATCAGCTCACTGACTTCTCATTCTCCCCCCTCAGGTGGGTTTAATGTGCCTTGGACCCCAGTAGTGCTCTGGTCCCTGGCTGCCACGCAGTTCTTCCACGCTACAGGTCATTTACCCACCTTCCCCTCTATCCAGTGGGGTGCTGCCTTTGTGGGATTTCCTGAAGGACACACAGGGACCATACTCCCTGCCTCACTGGTTACCCTTAATACTTTTGCTTCACACATTCTTTTTGCAGGTAGGAACCAGAGAAGCAAAAAAAAATGTTATTGTTCAAAGAAAAGGAAAGAAGTCATCATCCATTAGGCAAAGAAGGTTATTCTGTAAAACTAATGGGATTAATTTCATAAATTTGTGAAAAGCAGGAAAAGAATCATCATTTTACCTGTTTAAACCTTAACAGTATAATCGAAAATATATAAAATATCAGTGAACCCGTATGACACTTTCAGTCCTTTTTATTTAGTCATATTTGTAGTTTGTTACACATTTCAGTTTTAAATGATAAACAAAAACTTAAAAGTTATGTGATTCAAGAGAATGATAAAAAAAATTCTAAAAAGCAGTTAAGTTAAATAAAGCAGCTTTGAAACCGTCTCTTCAGTGCTTAAAATGAATTGTGAGCTTGTGAAACGATGATTTGTTGTTGTTGTTGTTATTTCTCTTTGTCTTCAGTGAGTTGTCCATTGCTACTGTTCTGGCCCCTGGTTTGCGAGGTGCGTGGGAGCAGAGGACGAGCCTGTGGGGACGACGGAGAGGATGCTGTGATGGAGATGAGGCTGAGAGAAAACCCTCAGCTGTTCAGCTCTGCTCTTCTGCAACTCTCAACACGCTACCTCCTTATTCACGGAGCACAGGTATGTCCACAGACCTAGAATTATTTTTTTTCTCACATCCATTTAAGGCATATGTGAGCTGGGAAAGTCTTTCCTCAGTAGCAGATTTCTGTTGCATTTCTTTCTTGTCTTTTTTTTATTTATTTAATTTTATTTTTTATTTAGTTCTGTTACACTTATGAGTAGCAGTATCACATCACACCACTCAGTCTGTCTGCTCACTTCACAGGTCTTTGCCTCAGTCTGTGCAGCTGCTATACTCAGGAGACACCTAATGGTGTGGAAGGTTTTCGCACCGAAGTAAGTGCCTGAATGGATTTTCCAGCTCATACAAACTCACTGACAGTAAAGGCTTTTTGAGGATATGGATACAGGATCACCGCTGATTCTGAACTTTCAGTGAACACACAGTGTTGAATGCCGGTCCATTTTTCTACTGTGATATCCACACATTTACATCTGGGTTTTGAATGTGGTGTCCTGTTTGTTTTTTTGTTTTTTATAATAAGTTGGTGGCTTGAAAATATTAAAAGGATATAGGTAATTTAAATAAACTTGGTAGATCTTGGGGAAAAAAGTAATAGTCTTGGTTCTTTTTATCTTATGATCTATTTAATGTCCGAAGGAGTTGCTGGAGCTTAATTTGGACTTGTTTAAACCTTTGTGTCTCTTCTGTTTTGTTCTTTCAGGTTAATGTTTGAGGCCTCAGGGTTCCTGGTGAGCAGCGTGTTCCTGCTGATTGGGGTCACATTAGTGCTGAGAGTAGATGTGGCTGTGGGCCAGTGGTTTAAAAGACTCATCCCAGATGTGTCCAGGTAGCAAAGGCACTGCTGCTGCAGCTGCTGCCTACCGGCACCCACCACAGCTCACTGTGCCCCAGAGGAAATGGACATGGTGGTCACTAAACAGGATTTGTTTTTTCTTTTTTTTTGAAAAAATGTTGCCAATAGTGATAAGGAAACCCCACTAACATGTCATGTGGCATGTCATACTGTGATTCTTGAGGGCTATGTTGTACATTACTGACCCTGAGGAACTTTCATATATCGAATCTCAGATTGACTAAATGTGGAGCGTTGGGACCTTTTTATATAGCAGTTTGATTGAACAACCCCAGGAATGAGATGAAGAACTGATAAAGGACTTTGAGACCCCCCCTGTTGATTCTGTTCATCTGGGTGTAGCGTTTTTAGTGGGAGAAATGTTTCATCACTCAACCAAGTGACCTTTTCGGTGTCAGCTGACTGCAGGTTTCCCAACCTCATAAACAGTACATTTGCACAATGATTGAAACCAGCCCGCCGAATGAACAATGAACTCTGAGGTTAGTTATTTGATCATTAATATGCAAATTGTCATGACCATTGATCAACAACCACTGATCACTGAGTACCATTCACAGAGAGTTGGGAAATGGCTCCAATCACAGCATTGTAAGATGGTGAAAGATGTACCCTTAGGCCTCCTCCTCAATTCAGAGATGGTCTTTCCCTTTTCAGTGGGCTGGTTTCAGTCATTGTGCAAATGTACTGTTTAGGGTTGGGGAATCCTACAGTCAGCTGAGACTAAAGAAGTCACTTGGATGATTGGCAAAACGTTTGTCCCACTGAAGACGCTAAGTCCAGATGAACAGAATCAACATTTTGGGATATACTTTTGGGATGCATCGGAACTTTGAGGCCCCTTTAAATTTGCATTTGGATAGAGAGATAACATCTGTTAGGTGTTTTCGAATGTTTCTTGTAAACCTTCCTAACGTATAAAACCTTCAAGAACAGTTGAAATCAGTCTTGCAAGTGGTTCATAAGTGTTTGAAAAACAACACCATATCCATAGAGTTTACACACTCTAATTGCCTGGCCAATACATCTGGCCCTTTTAATATGCATTTCTTTTTGTTCCCCCTTTAAAAAATAATTGCAGCTGCAATACATTTATATGCAATGTAGCAGCTGAATTGACAGTCTACTATGATGGGAAAACACCTGTGAAATGAAGAATTTTCTACTTGGTAAAGTGACATTTAAATTTACTCCCTTTTTTTCTGCATTCATGGGTGGGTGACGGTTCAGCTTGTCTCCTTTCTTTGTGGGCTTTAATACGTGGCTTTTCACATACAGTGAGACCACAAAAGCAAAACTGCCCATCAGTGTTTGGAGCTACTTTGTGATCACTCTGGAAGCAGGTTCTCTCATTTTCTTTAAGTGCATTACAGCAGGTTGCTAATGTAAAATAACTGTTCTCATGTTTATATGTATGTATTGTTTTATTCAATGCCATGAATTAACCAGTGTTTCTGGTTACTGCCAATTTGTATACAGTTCTGGGTTCTTAATTAGTCAAAGTCTTTATTTTTTGTAAGGTTTTGATTCTTTACTGTAATGCATAATTAGAAGTGTTTTTTTTTTTTTTTTTTTTCCTAATCTCAAATCAGTGTTGTTTTTAATTAGACCTCACACACTTTTACCCACAAATAGGTGCCTGGCTTTAATCAATGCCTTTTTTTGTGTGTATGATGTCATTCAAACCAAGACCTCCTGGGACAACAAATGTGTTTTTTCTCTTCTTTTTCTGTACATGTCGGAGTCAGTATCCAGTGTAGGATCCGTTACTGTACTGCAGCCTTAGTCAGCCAACTAATGGTATTGAAGGAATGTCAAGCTGCATGACAATACTACTGAATCCCTCATGCTGCTGCTGTATGGGAGGGATGAGCCCAAGTAATGGTTTGGTTGTATGATGGGGCACATCTGTATCTGTTTTTAAACTTTAATATATAAATAACTGGTTAATTAAAATGATTTTACATTCTGTAAAAATTCTAATAAAATTTTTCTACTTGACATCTTAGTCTGAATATAATTTGAACTTAAAATTATTAGAAGCATCCAGATTTGTCTGTTTATTCCCTGTTGTGATTTGTGATGCTTAATCTATGTTTCATCTTTGAGATTATTTATAGTAGAATTGGAAACTATTTATGCGGTCCATATAAGTAGGATTTTATGACTGGTTTATTGAACCAAGGACTTGATGGAGGAGAAAGTTGCTGCCATATTTCAATGCCCATCAGTTAAGGTGCTTCATTCATTATTAACTGGGGCTTTCTGCATATTCTAGTGCCCATAACTCTTGACTTGTTGAAATTCTCCCTTGTCCATTTTTTTCTAAATCCTCTTTCATGAAATTATATACACACACACACACACACACACACACACACACACACACACACACACACACACACACACACACACACACGAATGTTTAAGTGCAACCTTAAATCAATGAAAATGTGTGCGTTTATATATATTTCATGATGTTTCACAACATTGGGTTTTCCTTTTGTATTCGTTTTCCACTAGACAGTTTAACACAAAGTGTACCTCAAAGGAAATTCAGCCAGTTAAAATTGAACTGCATGAGTGACCAAAGAATTACTATCACCAAAAAGACCCTCAGGAGCAGATTATGTGTACAGCTAATTAAAAAGCACCTTCTCAAAGTAAAAAAAAAAAAAATAAATCAAAACCCCTCTCTAAGATTATTTCCAAGTCATTGTTGTGAATCTACAGCTTTTCTACTAAAGACATATCATTCTTATTTTGTGCTATGTTGCCATGAAAAGCTCACTTACTTCACCTGAAAAACGTTATATTTACTTTTCAAATTATCAATGAACTAACGATTTATTAACTATGGCCCATGGGAAGGCACCGTTGTATTTGAGTTTATAAGTATGACCCCAAATATATATACTTCTTGTGTGAGGGCACAATGTAATGGCTGTGCTGACTGTGTGTTGGATTGGACCCCCTCCTTGTGGTGAACACATCTGCCATTACTGAGAAAATAACAAGTTCAAATAGGCTAGTTACGACATAGCTAGAAATGTCAATAACATCATGTGTTCAACAGAAAAGGCAGATAAAATCCAACTAGAAACAATACCATTATCTCCAACACAGCCAAGTAGAACAGCTGCGCTCACAGAAAATAGGAGTTTTCTGTGGTAGTTTGATTTTTTCTTTGAAAGGAGGAGGCTGGTGACTTGTCTGGGGAATACCCTGTCTCATGGCCCTATGGTAGCTGGAATAGGCTCCAGCATGCTCCAGGAACCCTTAACTTGATAAGCAGAAGGCGATGGATGAATGGTGGAAGGAAAATATGCTGTGTAGGAACAAACAAGTAGTCCACAGAAATAGGGTAAAGGGTAACATGTTGTCTGCATAGATTCAATTCATCAGCAGGGTAATTCATCTATGAGTCCACTTGAGTGGAGGTTTGGTGTAGCGTTAACCAGCCAATTCTAAGACAAGTAATTTGAGACTTAACTCTGGATACTGGATGGCTCAAGCCACAAATACAACCAACATAATAGCGTGCCATCTGCAAGTAAAACCCCAAATAGGGATTCTGAGTAGAAGACTGAATATCAACCTCTTTTGGCCAAATAAAGCAAAATTTGGAATTGCAATACTGTGTACCATGTTACCAAGGAAATGCAGGAGTATTTAATTATTAGTGAGTTTAAATACTCATAAAACTGTGTTAACAGTGGTGCTAATAATATGGCCTTATTTCCCGCAACAAGATGAAGAGGATGAGAAGAAGTGTAACATTTGGAGTCATTTTTCTCATCATTTTTTTGATGCTGACTGATTGCCTGAAAAATGCACTGTCCAACATAAGCCCTCTGTTCACGATTTACTGTTTGTTATTTTGTGTAGAAACAATGAGCCGCCCTCTAAAAATGGACAACATATCAATAGCTGGTCATAAACATAAAACAACGTGAAAAACACTTTATTGTAAAATCCATCATGGCACTGCTGTAGATGTTGAAGCTCAAAAGCCCAAGCTTTTATTCTAAGCATCGTTACTGCTTTATGTGTTCTTTGGACAACAATAGTCACATTTCAGTTGGCATCAAATATTAAAGTCTGACCAAGTTGCATTATGAGGATGAAAAGAAAATCTTCTAGCTGGCCTCTGATGTTTGTGCTTTGAGTTCACAAGGAAGGGCTTCATCTTTTCCGCGGGGGACCAGACATAAAATTGTTTTGATGATATTCATCATCCCTTTCAGAAGCTGCTTTAATGAGGATGAAAAGGGTGCAGAGTTTCTGAAGTTGCTGAATGTAATGGAGGACCATTTATGGCCATTATGCCACTTAGGGTTCACTTGTTAGATCTGTAGAGGAACATTTTGAGGAAACATACTTGGCTTTTGAAAAATGCCAAGAAAATTAGCAGGTGAAAAAAATAAAAAGATATTTATAGAGCATGGATTTTATGTGTTGAATGATGTTTTTATCAAATTAAGGTTTAAATGCTTGACTTGAGGATTCAGCATCATCAGCCGTAGTAACCCAGGTTTAGATGAAGATATGTGGAGTGAAGCTGTCTTTGTTTCTGCTGCTGCAGGCTTAGATGGAAACTCATCAACAGAAGGAAATGGGAGATGGGAGAGAACATTACAGTGTATGTCACCTCTGGGAGGAAATAAGCTTCCTGAACTGTCAGTGAACCACCAGTTACAACCCACAACTGAGGACTCTGCTGTTTGCTTGATTGATGCCGTGACGAAGGAGAAGGGACGCCTGAACAGAGACAGATTAGCAGAGTCAAAGACAGCACGGTGAATGTGCATCAGCACTAGAAAAACAAACTCAAACACAGGAAAGAGCGCCCATGCATCTTCCAGAAAAGGAAAGGAGATTCAGTTATTTTTTGAAAACTATGATGGTAAAGCGACTGGTTCTCACACAGCAATTTTCTACTTTGCTTGAGCACTCAAAATGCTTTATGCTACAAGTCACATTCACCCATTCACACCCACAATCATACCAGCACTTTTTTTCTCTATCAAACATTCACACCTTCACGCTCCAATGAACGCATCGGGAGCAAATGGAGTTCGGCATCTTGTTCAGCATACTTTGGTCAAACCACCTACCTTCCCGATTACTAGACGACCTGCTCTGCCGCCCCAACCGCAGCCGCCCCAGTAATGATGTGATATGTGTCATTTGTGAAACTGATCCAACCAAAGCACAGCAAGAGGCTGTCATGTCCTTCCAAAGTTAGAGAGGCTGTTCTTGTGAAGTAGGATCGTCGTGTGTACGGGAAGGTCACTGGTCACCTCCTGTCAGGCCGCACTGTTCGAGTCTCTGAAGAATCAGAAGAACATTTAACTAACGCTGACACATAGACAGCTAGAACTAAAACTCAAGTCGAGCCTGTGGATGGTTATCCTCTGTGCAGAGCTCAGCTATGGTGAGAAAAACAATGCCTGCAGTCATAAAATTGAGCTCTCATAAATTTACCTAACTGCACAGTCTCTATATTTCTGATAGTATAATTTTTAGGACTCATAAAATTGTCCAGTGTTATAAACCACAGCAGAATTTTCATGGTTTTTAATCAATGTTAAGGAATCCCTTTCTGCATCTGTGTGCTGGTGTTTTCAGATAGACTCCTGCCTGCTGACTCCTTTCTGATAAGTCTTTTTCAACATATGCTACATGTACAGGATGTCATACTTAGTGCAGGCAGCACCCACACAGAATGAACGAACTCTGGACATATTCCAGTTGAGAGTTAATAACCTTGACATAAACTAAATTGGAACCTGACATTCAGAATGAGTGAGTTTTACACTTGAAGCAATATATAGCAGTGAGCCAGGGCTTGGTCAATCAGATGACTTACATCAACTCTTCACACAACAAAGGGATACTCAGATGAATTGTAAGTTAGGATACGTTTGAAACATGACTGCACTTCTGTTGGCTTCAGATCTGCAGTATTTTTCTCAATTTCTTTACTAAATGGTACATTTATGAACTAGGGAAAACTGGTTTTTGAATGCTTCAAACAGACTTTTTGGAAACAGAGAGCATTATATCCTGTAAAATCTGCTAACAGTGTAATCAAATGCCTAAAAAAGCATGTTGGGATAGTTTGGCTTTGTAGGCTACGAAAAACAACTTTGTGGGAGTAAATATGCTGTTTACACTGTATGCCTCACTTTGAAGAGACATTATCCAGAGCTGCCTTAGGTCACATTTATTTTTGTAGCCTGACATGCCACACTGTGCAGTTGTTCAAAAAGCTTTTAAAAAAAAAAAAAAAAAAAAAAAAAATCATCCTAAGAACGAAAAAACACACATGCCCAGGGTTAGCCAAGCTAAGTTCAGGATAAAGAAGGTAAAATTTAAGGTCTTTATAGTTCTCTCAGGGGTCTGTGGAGACCCAAAACAGAGGTTAAAGCAGAGTGAATGGGTGCCATTTGCAAGGTAAAAACGAAGAATGACCTTAAAAAACAATCTCCCGTTTAATTTTCTGTCGGTTTGTTTGTTTGTTTTGCCACGATAAGATGACACTGAATTCATGAGTTAGCTACTAGACTTCATTATCTATTATAATGAAGTCATAAAATTTAAAAGGAGTGAATTTTTATCAAAGTTCACCATCTGTCTGTTTTCACAAATTGAGGTTTTTCTGTTAAATTAACTACAAATATGTTTATTTCAACATTTTGCATTTCCACTTGGGTGGGGCCTCTAAGAGCATTACCTCATATTTCGGGCCTCAAGTGGCCATTTGAGACACTTCAGTCCATATCAGTGTTGTGCCACAGATTTTTCTACTGCTTCCAAGTGGCCAAAACTCAATTAATACCCCGTTTTAATTTCTTTTATTTATTTATTTATTTTTTACTAATGCTATGCTATTACTTTATATGAGAGAAAGCACCCTGTAATTCAGAGCCAAACCACGGCAGGAGTTAGAATGCTAATGCAGGGTGAATTTGATGTTACAGATGGTTCACACAGATGGGCAGACAGACTATAATACCCATGCTTTTGATTGCCTGCTTGACACCAAAGGCACACAGGGCCTTTGACTGAAAATAAACAGTTGGAGGTTCTTCCTGGCGTTTGAGCATCAAGGGAAAACTGCAAGTGACAGAAGCTGCCACTGAGAGAGCTAATGTGAGAGTTAATTCTGTGTACATATCTGACAAGTTCCTAACCCTTTAGTCAATCATTTTGCTTTGTTTTTTTCTCCACCTTTTTTTTTTTTTTTAAATTACAGTGCACTTGTGTATTTTTGTAGTAATGATAGCAGTGTGCTCCCCATTGTTATGGATTGTGCACAGCATTGAATCTCTCTATAAACTGATTGTCTCAGGGGGATGATATCATCTTGGATAAAATACAAATACACTTTCTATACAAAGGATTTAAGATTGGCCGAGTGGTTATGTCTCCGTCCACGCTTGTGGGTGTCTGAAGTGAGAAAGAGAGGTATTGGCTGCGATAAGACAGCAATCTCATCCAACCTTTTTTAGGTGTAAATATGAAAGAGGATTTCAGTGCTGCTTTTAAAAGCTGGTAAAGATTCATGTTGTTGTGGGAGACAGAAGCTTGTCTCTTGTCTATGCACTCTGCCAATGTTGCTGTGAAGAAGAAGAAAGACCAGATAGATCAGACGCTGCCATTACAGTGACCTAGTGATTATCTGTGGATCCCCTTGAGGACAAAAGGTAACAGTATTGTACCCAAGACCCAGCAAGCTCCACACAGCCTCACTGCACATACTGAGCTCACTACATCAAGTACATCTAAAGGGAGGGATCTTGAGTATAAAAAACAAACTTAACTCCTACAAGTTTTAAAAGTGAATTGTTTTATAAAACTGGGGATTAGGATTAATCCAGACCATATGTAGCATACTCGCCTCTCCTATTGCCCACTCTTTGTGGTATTGGAGCTGACCAAATTTAATTTCAAGCTTGATTTGCTCATGACAAATGTAATATTTCAAGGACCACATATTCCAAAGTAGTCAAATAGATTCAATTTCCTTTGAACAACCATGCTTTCGGGTTGAACAGCCCTCCTTATCAGAGTTTGACACAAATGATTCAGAAAACTCTCAGGATATTCCTTACTTCTCTATAGAAAGTGCTACTGTGTTGCTAGCCTGTTTCCTTCAGGGCTTATAGAAATGCTTTGAGATTGCTAGATTTACTGCTAGAAAACTGGCTGCTTGTTAATGGAGATAAAATATCAGCATACCAAGGGAGTAAATAAGGCAGTAACAATTTTGAAAAAAGACAATGCTTTTTCTGCAAAGTATTTAGAAATATTTAGTGAATCTAAATTGCCCATAGGTGTGAATGTGAGTGTGAATGGTTGTCTTTCTCTCTGTGTCAGCTCTGCGTCAGGCTGGTGACCTGTCCAGGGTGTACCGTGCTTCTTGTCCTATGTTAGCTGGGATAGGCTCTAGCCCCCTCGCAACCCTGATAAGGATAAGTGGAAGAGAATGTGTGGATGGATGGATGGATATTTAGAAATATCAGAGTACAAATGGGGTTAAATTAATGGGTGCTTTCAACAGTTTTCATTTTTATCATTCTGCTGTTCACCACAGTTCAGTTTTAAAAATCTTTGGCATGGCTCAGCAGGTAAAGGGAAGGCTTATGTGGTCAAAAAACCCCAAACAAACAAACAAACAAAAAAAAAAACCCCAAAAAAACCATGGAAGATGTCAACAAAAGGGCAGTCAGCCAGAACAGAACGTTGTTCAAAAGCAGACAGAAACTTAAAAGGGCAAGCAAAGGACAAAAACAAGCTGCAGGAAAACAAGTCAACAAGAATGCTGCAGTATAGCTGAGGCAGCACAACAGACAAGGAGTTGTGGCTATAGGGCACATGCAAAATAACGGAGCTGATTAATGAGTTGGGGACTTGTGCTCAGGTGGAAACTAGGTGATGGGAACAAGGAGGGAATGACAGATTCTGAAGTAGTACAAATATCCCCATTTTAATCTATCAAGTGTCACTTGTACAGTATACAATTTTCCTGCATCCAGTTTCCTTTGTTCGGTCACAATATGCTATTTTACATGAAAAAAAAAGAAAAAAAAAAAGAAAAGTACTTTGTCACTTCAGACTCGACTTAATGACATTAATTTTTGAATCATGCTAACTGAATCACTCAGCAATCTTTGCATAGCATGAAAATAAGTCAAATAGGGGATTTTGAGTGACTGATATAGTGTTACAATCCGGTAAATTTGCAAGACTTTGCTTTCATAGGATGATATCTACGGTTGCTTGAAAGGGATTCGATTAGATTACTCAGTTTAAGTCAGACTGAAGTAGGCTTATTGACCGAATGAATGGACTACATTACAGCCCTAATCATCTTGGATGTATTGTTAGTAGCTTTAGTTTTACCAGACCAGTGAGTGGGCAGATAAGACTGAGTGTCTGTGTTGTATAATGTAGGGATGAGAGGAGGAACCTATAAAATGCACCCTCTAACTGTTACATTTTATACATTTATACATTCTGATGGGTTTCATGGCAAAACAATCTGAACTGATTCATGGGCATACTTTTGTGTTAAGTATGAGAACGAACAGAGAAGAATAAAACACTTTTTGATGCGCAGCCAGAAATGTTAAACCTTTTATTAGATTTAGCTTGACCTGTTTGAATCTTCTGAACACAGTGCATTTTTAATATGTGCTGATCATGACAGAAGAAACTGGGCACACAGAAACCAGCATTATCCGCAGTTATACTGCTACAGGGTTACACAAAGTTGATTTTGGAATGGATAAAGCAGGCTAACACTGAACTTCTGGAATGATCTTCCCAAATCCCTAACCACAGACGTATCGAACATTTCTGGACTATAGGCTTAAAAGCTTGGTTCATATCAGGAAAACAACCAGTTTAAATGATCTCTACCACTTCTGCCAAGAAGACTGTTAAAATATTGAGGCAGCATTATACCAAAAGCCTGTCGAAATAAAAAGAAATAAAATAGTTGAGGTCTAAAAAGCTAAGGTACATTTAACCAATTATGGGAGGATGTATTGGAGCATGTGTGTATATATTTGACCCCGTGTTGGTTAGAGAAAATCCACAACAACTTCAAACCACCCAGTTGCACACCCAGTTCTTGTGTTTTTAAAATAATTAAAGATGTGTACTGTACAATCATTCCACCCTGGAAAAAAGAACTCATTAAAAGCACAAAATTACCATGACATTTGTCCCATGATGAGTATATTTAACCTTCTCACAACTCTGCGTCTGAACTGTGTGGGCGTGCATGGCTTGTGTCAGGATGGCATTGAGTCCAAATTGCACGGGGCTAATTGGGCCCCTATGCAGTTGTAGTTGTATGATTGAATTCTTAAATCCACATCTCGAAATGTCTTTAATTTCTCTGAGTTCTTGGAAGTCTATAAAATGAATCTCACCTTGTCATTACAAGTATCCCAGGTGCTTTCATCTTGAAGTGCATTATCCCACACTGCAATAACACGCACGCACACACACAAATATGAATTGCAAATGAAAGCAATTACACAGCAAAACTCTTAGGTTATTTGGGGTGCTACTTTTCCCCAGCTGCCAGGTAATCTGACAAATTAGTCTCAGCTGCTCCTTCTTCATCTCTAGGGGAATATTTTTTTTCTCTCTCTCTCTGCGGCTGCTGAGATTTTAGGCTTTCTAGAGCGAGGACTCACACACAGACACACAAAGCACACTGTGGATGGCTGTCCATTACCTGGAGCAAGTGAAGCAGTGTAAGAGATCCCTGATTTCAGACCAAATAAAACAATTCATTGATTTACATATGGAAAAGAAAATGGACCTTAGGAGCATTAACAGCCCGAAGTTTAATCTCAGGCGGCACGGTCAAGAGACATACTTATGTAGGTGGTGGCGGGGGTGTTTTTCCACCTTATTAAAACATGAGCGTTGTTTGAATCTAACACTTGCCTAGAGCTGTACAACAATCTTTGATGCTTATCCAAGGAAAATCTTCCTGCCCTCACATGTTTTGAAGGTGGCAGCAGTAACAGATGAAGTGGTTTAATGAGGTTTCTGAGAGTGAATTCCCCTGAAGGGA
This sequence comes from Maylandia zebra, assembly GCF_041146795.1. Classification (NCBI taxonomy): domain Eukaryota; kingdom Metazoa; phylum Chordata; class Actinopteri; order Cichliformes; family Cichlidae; genus Maylandia; species Maylandia zebra. Next base: position 39,001,922 of record NC_135173.1, on the reverse strand, counting down.
TTAAAAAATGTTTGGGGCCCATTTCTCTCCCACCTGGAGCATTGGGTTATGATGAGAGGCTGAACTAATGACAGTCATTACTTTCAGACATAACACTATGTGTACGGATGCAGCTGCTGTGAATACGTGTAGCTAAATAGTCTACTTGCATGCCAGCATACTTTACTTAGTTTTAGTGCAAAGTTGCTAAAATACCATATCCCATATTCATCATGGTTTTCTAAATGAACTGAACAAATGTCAATTGAATCTTTTGAGTCAGTGATTGGACAAAAAAAATGGAATATATAACTAAAGAAAAGCCATTGAGCCATAAAAAATCAAATAGAAACAATCATCTAAAGCCTTATTTGCTCAGGACTACTAGTGTTTTCAGTAGATGTGATATGTGCATGGGATTTATTTCATACTTTCACCACTCCTGCATCTGTGTTTCCTGCAGCACATTTGCACGCCATAAGCAGACTGAAGATATGGTGACAAATTTGAGCCTGTTACTGTCATGCATGACATCCATCTCCTCAACTTTTAAGATTTTATTCTTCTGTTGCATTTAAGCTTGGGCTTTCTGTAAACTGGGTCTCCATGCGCCATGTGCTTGTTAATTTTTGAACACTGAATGCTGTCTAAAATTTATGTATTTACTTAAAATTTCCAACACAGCTGGAAGGCAAGAGAAAAGTGTATAAAACCCACCCACCATGAAATCACTGAAATTCAGAATCATGTAGCTAGACTAAGGCTATCACAGGATCTGGGTGTTTGGTGAGACTGCTGAAGTAATTTACAAATTACTGGAGGTCTCCAGGTGACACGAGTCCTATGTAAACACAGCTATGCTTGGAGCATGTCATTTCTGAAATGATATTATTGAGCTTATTCATTCATGTCTGGTAAAAAAATAATGTTGTGTATGTGACATTCTAGGGTTCAGCAAGATATTTTTTTTTGCTCTTAATATGTGAGATCTCTCTGCCTTGCAGGCTAATCAACACATTTGCATATTTACAACCTGGAGCAGTGAGCTCTAGACCTTCCAGCTGCATTGACAGCTGTGAGGCATATGCTTCTGTGGATGCAGAAGAAGCCAGAAGGTTCAGTGACACGTCAGTATATGTATATGTAAATCCACTTTTTAGAGGCAATGACACAGCCCGCTTTAGCATCTTTAGTGAGCCTGCAGTCTTTTATTTTCGGAGTACTTTGAAGCATGACAAAGGGATCATGTGCTACTGTTTACTAAGCAGAAACACCTCTAACACAGTGTGATGTGTTCTGTTTTATCTTCCAAGGTGAAAACAGAAGAGCACATGACAAAGTAGTCATTAGAGCATTAAGGATATTAGGTATTGAGTGGAAAAGAACACATTAAGCTAATGGATGAAGCTGCTCTTAAACCCCCACAGTCCCCAAACTCCATCTACAACCTTTGCTAATGTATCATCCATCCATACAAGGTGCAAAGTGCATTTTGAACAAGAACACTCTCCTGAACAAGTCAGAGATATACAGAAGGTTCATATCAGCAAGGAACTGAAGCAATACTGGAAAAAGAAATTATCAGTATATCATGGCATGCCATCATTGAGTAACATGAAATAATATGCAGTACTAGTAAGTCAAATAATAAATATTTTTTAAATGAATCACACAGATCACATCAAAACATACACAGGAAATTATTAAACCACTCCTGCAGCATAACACATTTCCTGGCTTTTTGATCTGTTTGTGACTCACATACTGACCATTACATCTGAGACATAGAGCCAAGCAAGATTTATTTATTTATTCTATGAATAGAAGATGATAGCACAAAGGAATGTATTCATATTTTGCTTTTGGTTTCTAAAAAAAAATATAGCAACAAGGTTATTTTTGGATAAAATAAAATAAAATGTAATTTTTGCTTCAGATTTAATATTGTTATATCCAAATAGAGGGCTATTAAAGAATACTTACAATGACCATAAAACCACACATTTTTTCACAGTCTTGGAAACAGCGTGTTGCAAAAGTGTTTCAGAGCAGAGCTTTTGTCTATAGTGCTGCATTTTAAGCCTGTAGCTGCAATTGCTCAGTAAATAAATAAATAGAACTTTCCTATAAGCTAAAGGCAGATAATCCTCCCTCTCAGTAATGACAGGGAGAAAAGCAGCATCATGACGCATCAGAGCTGAGGTGTGCAGCTGAGTCTTTCTTTAATAGCGTGCTCAGTTTTGGCGACATACCCACAGCGAATGTACAGGTGGATTCACCTCGATTCAGGGTCAGCTGAGAGTTGTCTGTGGGAACATATAGTATACTCCACAGAAGCAGTTTCAATGAGAAGTTTTACCATGAAACTCAATTTGTGGGTTTTTGAAAGGCTGGATTTTGTGAGTTTTCTGTTTGGCTCATTTTTGCGCCACTTTCTTACTTCCAAAAACTGTTTTCTTCTCCCAGTTGTGAACTTGTTTAGGCAGCATTTTTCAAAAGGATAACAGCCACAGTGACATACTGAAACACACTTTGAATCAATGATAATGCTCATCAGCTTTTAAAGATTGCAGCAACATATATGTCTCATGGTTTTTATGCGAATAATCAGCCATCACCCAACTGGACAGAACCGCAAAAGGCTGCTTCAGCTGCCCACTGTGGCATCCCTTTTGTCAGCCTTCCAAAAGCACTTTTCTCATCCAGTTGGCATGTTGTCAGGCTTATTGGCTTTTAGAGTGATGTTCACTTCCTAAGAGCAACTGAATACCTTACACTAAAGAGTCAAAGGTTTCAGGGGCAGACAACTGTAAGACACTTTCTCTCTTATCACACATCCATCGTGAGGAAAAAATGGATACTTATGCAGTCGCTAATTTCTTCCTACCTCATTAAAGTGCCCTTGAGAAGTCATGACAGAGTGTTCGCCGAGTTGATCTTAGTCTCAAAAGGACTGTAATCAAAATAAAGTCCAGTCACTGGGGAATGGAGCCAACATGGCCAGGAGTGGTCTGTCACATTCATACTATTACTGCAGCTGTAGGCAGTCGACCGGCAACACACACAGATGCGAGAGCAGCACAACATGGTGGAGGCTCTCTCGCCTCAGCCACTTATTTTCAGATGAAGGACGATCAATAGAGTTAGTGAGATTTAACTGAGCAAGAAGAAGAAAGATCATTTGCACCAAGAGCACCCAGGACTATGTATTCCCCCCTTTCTGTCAGTTTATTTAGTTTTTCATTTGGAAAACAGCAAGACCCATTAGTTTTCCCCCTGAGCCATAGAAAGCATTTCACTCTTTTACTATATTTAATGCTGTGATAACAATTACTAAAGCTACACAATGAGCTTTTAAAAAATATATTTTAAGTCAATATTTATCTAATCTAAAATACACAACATGAAATATATTTGTAAAAGTGTTATCATTAAAAAAGTTAATTGTAAAAATATTATGTTATGATAGAGCTTAGAATTGAACTTCAGCTTAGTGTTTTGTTTTGGTCTAGTTTTATGTCTCACAGCACCAGTGAAAATATGCAACTTAATGGGACAGTGTCTAATGCTGTGCATCCTGTAGTCAGCAAAATGTTTGCTTTACCGACTTTGTTCATGCAGAGAATAAATTCCATTTTATACAATGGAGACCTTTTTAGATGCCTTCTAATTTGCTGTTCTTGTGCTGCTTCCATCTTGGATGTGCGCATTCCTGTTTTGGAGTGCTGCTCTCTTCTGAACAAAGCTGGATGGTGCTATTAGCCAATTATTACGGCCACCTGAACTATGCAGACGAAAAATACGTATTTAAAATACAAAATATGAGTAACTGTATTCTATTTAAAATTCAGAAATTAAAAAGGTGGTATTTAGAATACAGTTACTTTGTTGAAATAAATGGATTACACGGCGGTATTTTCCTGTTTCATATTGTCGCGGGTCAGGACTGTTTGGGTTTTGTTTGACAGCTATGTTTTGTTGTTCCAGGCGGCAGCGTTATGGTTGCCATGGTTACAGGGTGACGCGCTCTCTGCAACTGTGTGTTTCCTGGGTGAGAGAGCGCCTTTTTGTTGTTGTTGTTGTTAAGCTAATCCGGTTGTTCAGTGATGACGCGACCAATCCTACTTCCGGGCCTAAAGTAGTCTGCGTTTAATATGGCTTTTGTGTTGTTAACATGTTTAATGCTACGTACTTTCTTCTATTTGATCTCAAAAAGCTCCTAAAACAGTCAGTGATCACTGTTGACCTCCCTCGGCTTTTATTACTGCTAATCATTTATTTAAGCTCAGTTTTTAAAACCTTAGGATGTAACTACAGCCCAGCCCATGCAGCAGTATATGAATGACTAACCTCGTATTGTGGATGGATTATCTCAGTTGTTCTCCTGGCTGAAGTTTGGTCCTTTTACAGCATCCTGCCATGCGATTACATTTGTTTCTGACCACCGAGAACACTCACGTTAACTTTTATCGAGTGGGAAAAAAGTTAGCTTGTTTATATTATGCTAACATAGCTGTGTCGCTAGCGGTCACGTAGCACATCATTATATACCAGCTAGCCCAACTTCAGTAACCCTACAAACGTCACTGCTGTTTAGTTTTCTGTCTTCATTTATGCTGGAAGTGATAACAGAGCTGTACGTTTTAATTTGTTTCCAAAACCCTGCAGTCAGGACATGCTATATTGTATTTAGATAGAAGCTAGCGAGCTAACTCCCTGCTAACTTCTAACTCCGTTAAATGTCATAAATTCCGTTTTCATGGATGCCTGGATGTTAAACTCAATTGTTACACCTGGTAGAGCAGAACGCCGATCATTTTATTAAAGATGAAAGACTTTAGACAGTTTTTCAACTCTCAGTAATGCCATAGTGATCGTTTGATATATGGACCTGCAGTGGAGTTTAGGTCCAGACACGGCTAGTGACGTCAGACTGAACAACCGGATAGGCAGAGTGTTAGAGACATAGCCCTAAAGAATGTAGCCTCCTGGGCAGCGTAGTCCGTGCTGCAGGGAGAATGGACTGCGATACCTGTTATGTGTCGTGAGCACGAGGAGGGAGAAAAAGGAGAGTGGAAAAGTACGAGTTCTCATCGAGCAAAAACGGGAGCTGGAAGCATGTAAATATAATAATAACCACTGCAGCCAAGAAGAGTGCCTCATGAGCCCAATTGTAAGTAAGCTATTTAGACTCGACTGTACACCGTGTTCGTGTTTTCCTCCGAAACAATAAGTTCCGTTGCAGCAGCCTTTCAACGCCTCTCTCTGTCTCTCGCTAGCAAAGTTGACCCAGACAACAAAGTAAAGCTAGTTTTCGGCTACGAGCCCGACACGAACCCGACGTATTAGCCAGAGGTCCCTTTACTACGGTTCGGAGCCGCAGACCTTCAGTAATAGTAATAGTACATTCATGTATTTGTAAAAAGCATGATAATATATTAAGTAATCCAAAGTATTCAGAATACGTTACTCTCATTGAGTTACGTAACGGAATACGTTACAAAATACATTTTGGGGCATGTATTCTGTAATCTGTAGTGGAATACATTTTAAAAGTAACCTTCCCAACACTGCAGATAGCCTGATTACTATCACACTGAAGCACATATTTTCGTGAGGTAACTGTATATATAAAAACAGACATTCTGAGTGTTAACAGTTAACTCATTCTGTCCTCATTCCCATGATATCCAATAAACACCAAGCTGAAAACAATTAAAAAGCTTCATCTATAGTATAGGTCTTGATGATGTGCATTGCAGGCTTTTTTTCTTCTTCTTACAAATACCATACCATTCTTTGTGGGGTTTCTCAGCTGATACTTGATTTACCGTGGCATTTAAAAAGCCTAGTATTAGACTATACAAAGAGACCCAACTACACAGCAGTAAAGGTGTCACTAATTAGTTCAGGTCAAGCAACTAAATCAGCTTCTGAAGAAGAAATATTGCAGGCAGAGGAGAGAGGACACTTTCCTAATGAGGATTTACAATGTGCGATTCTTCAGCACATACTGCACACTCATTAAAGAAGGCTTAAATCTGTAGTTCATTCATTTCCATTTGTGGCTCTTTCAGATCTTTTTTTAATTGACAAAATGTGATCATTTGATCAAATGGAATTCATTTGAATTCCATTTGATTTTCTTAATACTTGAAATGAAAATTCAGGGCCTTGGATCTGTTACAGGATTTGACAGCAGCCAATTAAAAGAAACTTGAATGACATGAGCACATGCAGTGGGTTTTAACTTTAAATGTTGGTAATTTTGGTCAGCTTTAACAATGAAAATATAAGTAGGAATGAGCTGACAGACTCAAAGTCCACTGGTGTGCTGCCACCTAGATTTTCTGTTCATCTTTAATGTCTTATAAGTTGTCAAGGGATGTTATCTAGTTGGTAGTGATCACAAGCTATCAGTATTACTTCACTCAAAAACTCAGTGGACTAGTCCCTCATTCAACTCATTGGACCAACACAATGTTCTGTGGGATAGTTCAAGGAGGTCATAGCAAAGAACATCAGTGATGTACACTGACATTTACAGGTCAAGGATCTCTTGGGGACAACTCTCAGCAACTGTAGATTTCAGTTCAGAAATCAGTTCAAACAACTGTACAACAGCACAGTTTGCTGGGAGGTGTAGCCACTTTCCCAAGCTGTCACAGAAGAAATACGTTAGGATGGTTAGAAACAATCCAATAATGACTGTGTATGAGATATAACTGTCACTGCTTATTATCAAGTAAGACTTACATCATCAAGAACTGAGAAACTCCTGTTCAAGAATATAGTCTCTCAAAATTCAAGTGAAAGAAAAGAAAGGCTTCTGGAGGAATGCTGGATGGCCAGATGGGCTAAAGATTGAGTTGCTACAACAACAAGAGGTATGTTTGGGTGGTTAAAGGTTAGCTATTCAACTCTAAACAAACTGTTAAGCATCTGTGGTAGCATCTTGTTCTGGGGCCTTGTTTCTTTGCTGCAGTAGAACAGAGTGAACGGAGTGGATGCAATAACCTCCACTTCAGAGGCAGATTAATTTTCCAGCATTACCTTAAACTGTCGGTTCAAACTTGGACATAATTTGTTGTTTCAGCAAGGCAGTAACCCCAAACAGATATAAAAGCTTTTTCTAAGCTTTTAGAATGGCCTTTACAAAGTTTAGAACACAAACATATTGAAAATGCGTGGACTGTATTTAGAGGTTGGATCTGTGCAAACAAAGCATTATTCTGAACTGTATTAACTCACTTCTTCCCTAGAATAGCAGTCAAGAATTCAACCAAAATTATGCCAGAAGCTTGCTGAATGCTACTAAAAGTCTGTGGTCAAGGTGCAACTTGCTAGAGAACATTTAAATTAGCATTAAATGATTTGAGAAAAAAAAAATAGCAGCAAATTATTATTAGTAGTAGTTATGCTGTGTGTTGTATAATCCTTCTGCACCAGAAGAAGAGCTGTTTAGAGAAATAACTGGAAGCCAAATATGCCTACGACTTTTTTTTGTTACTGATCAGCGTGAGTTTGAACAAAACTGCACATTTGTGTTTGGATAAAGTTTTTATTTGACCATTGACTGCTTTTTACTTATCTTCAGTCCTTCAGTCCAAACCTCAACATTTTCAGATAAATGTATTTGTCATGGCAAGGAAGGCAAGCTAACCTGTGAACGCTCAAGCACTCTCCCTCTACACTTGTGTTATTTACAGAGAACAGACAAGAGCTCTGGTCAGTAACACAAAATGGACACCTGATTTTTTTTTCTTGTACATATAGATATAATTACACATCACTTATTACATGTTCAAATGTTGTATTATCAAATCTTTATGGAAATCTGAGATGGTCAAGCAGAAAATGCTCTAAAAACTAATTTAAGTTAATACGACCCTGTTATAAAATCTAAAAAGTTTAAGAATATAAAAGAAACCTTGTCTAACAGAGTTCAAGCCAGAGTAGATTATCTGCTTCCATCGCACCCTATCCCTTTAGAATCCTCCTCCATCACACCAACCCTTTGCATGTGCTCCTTCACTGTATCCACAATTCTTCTCTGTGGTCTTCCTCTGCTTAGTAGCTCTATATCAGGGGTCTCAAACTTGCGGCCTGGGGGCCACTTGCAGCCCACGTCACCCCTACTTGCAGCCCGTATATTGACGTGAAAAAATATAATGCAATTTGGCCCTTGAAGTTACTTTTTTTGTTGGGGAGGATTTGTTTGTTGATGAGTGCAATGTTAAAATAAATCCATTAAAAAGCATATTTAATATCAAGGTGATATGGGCAGAGAGTACAAACATGTTGAGGGAATGACTTTGTTAGTTCAGTGATTTGTAAAGAAAACTATTTTCATTTGAATGCAATTTTATTCCTTCTTACTTCTACAAAAACTTATGTGTACACATGTGTCTGCATTTGTTTTTTTGTTAAATATGAACAAAATTGTAGCAAACGTGCTGCCATGTGTTTGGCCAGAAAGAGAGTCCAATGTGTTACTGTGCATTTGGAAGTTTCAGTTAGTGGAAAGTGAAAAAAAAAACTGTGTTCACATTTGCAGTTTTGTGTTGTTATAGAATATATTTGAAAAAAATAAAAAAACTAAATTTTTGGAAGTTTTTGTGGGTGTTTTCTTGTTTGTTCTTTTGTTTGTTTGTTTGGGTTTTTTTTGTGCTACTTGAACACTAAAGTGGCCCTTACATGAGATGACAGTGCCACCTTACACTCTTGCTGCTATTCGTCTCTTAACAAATCACCCCGATATCTCCACACACCTGTACTCTCTTCTACACCTCTTTTGTACACTGGCTGATGTTTTCAATGCTTAACCCCAGGTACTTATTCACCTTCTATGCATCAGACTGCATTGAAGAATGAACGCAATCATACCAGATAGTGACTTTCAAGCTCAATAGAAATATGAAGAAATGAGGGCTGGATCAAAACAGTTGCACAGTACTGTACGTGTGTAAGTGCATGAATCTGCAACCAACCCACACAATCTTCTGTCATCTGAAGAAGAAATATAGACAAAAAAGAGTAGGGGAAATGCAGCTTTTTCAAAGTGATGCTACTGAGAGTTTTATTCAACTAGCTGTCTGTTTAACTTGCCTGCAAAATCCATTTTACAACATTACATAGACTTATTACATTGAGTTGGTGGGCAAGATGCAGTTGTGAAGCTGTTCAGGGATCAACTGAAAACTTTTCAGGATGGAGTTACGAAAAATGAAGAATACTTGCACATTCTTGTTCTCTCACGGCCAAGATGTCATAACATCAAAATGCCATTTGTGGAAGAAAAGCCCCAAATTTACTTGGTAGTGGTATAAAACGTTGATCACCAAAGATGTACTGCCATTATGGGAGATATTTCATGTCACAGTCAAAGGAATGTGAGAGTTTATTTATATCCATCAAGGAGTATGCTGGACTTCTAAAGTACAAAATCTGACTTTTTGTTATTGTTTTTCAATTTCAAATATTCTGGAATAGAGGGCAAAATGGTGTGCAGGTGGATTAAGTCTGTTCAGTTTATATACTTAAGGAGCTAACCAATCTTTTTATAAATCCACTCTCTTAACCTTTTGACCATCATGGATCCACACAAGCAACAGAGAGACAGGCTAAGCACAAGAAACAAGATATCCATAACAGTACACACGCGATAAGTGGCAGTCCATTTCCTTTCACATTAGGGCTCAGCCAAAGAGAATCTTTATTTTCCGGCTTCTCATCATACACAACAGCATATCCGTCTTTCATCTAACCCAGTGACTCAATTATGCATGTGAGCTAAGCACGCCTTTCTTACTGAAGTACCTGAGAGCATCACGACTGATATTTTGATGTGGCGCCAAAGATGTTTGTGTATAATGGCAAAGTGACATCCCTTGATTTATTTTTTTCCCTTGTTTGTGGAAAGTAAGCTTTTCCAACTGTCACCATGAAAATATATGTAGTCATCTGACGTTTTGGAAAGATTTAATCTTAAAATAGATCCAATATCCTTAAAAACCATGCACACTGAGACTGAAAAGACTGGATCTGAAAGATGAGTGCTTTCAAGAATATCTTAGAATTAATGATGATGTTAAAAGCCTTCAAAGCCTATTTTATGAATGAGTGTCTCAAGATAAACCCCAAAATTTTCTGAAGAATGTTGAAGAATCTAATTGATTCGATCAGGTACGAGAATTGCTTTATTACAAGTAGCTTTGAGCCAGTGCAAGATATTTTCTTGCACCGAGTACATGTACTTGTAGTAAATTTAAATAAACTTCATTTTCAGTGCAGAGCTTTTCATAGTATTATTTTTGTGGTGACTTCATATCACAGAGGCAGTTGCTCCAGCCTGCTGTTGTTAATTTATTCACATCACCAATATGCTATTATTAACTGTCAGAACATCAGTTTTCTAAATCTATGGGCATCAAAAATACCTCTATGAAAGTTACCACTCTTTTGAACTAGCTTCAATGAGATTTTACCGTATAGCTGTGGGGGTTTACTCCCTTAAGCAGCATGGCAATTGATGTTGGGAGATGAAGCCTGGTTCAGAGTTGTTGTCCCAGCTATCCAAGATATGCTGGAGTTCCACATAGGCACGTTTTGTTCATTCTTTCATGAATGGCTGTTATTGTGAGCTAAATTAACACTTAAACACATGTTGTTGTTTTTTATGCTTTGTTTAATCTGTATTTTTAAAACACATCAGGCGGTAGAGCATTACGGAAGGTTAGTGGTTCAATCCCTGGCTCCTCTAGTCTGCATATCAAGAGTGTGAATGTGTATGAATGTAGTTAGGAATCACTCAGTTTAGAGAAAGTGGCTGAATGTGTTGTGTTGTATAGAGCACTTTGATTAATCCAGGAAAGTAGAAAAGTGCTATATAAGAATCAGTCGATTCACTGTCTGAACAGAGTTTCGTCACGTTACTTTTGCTCTACTATGTTCCGGCACATGTTGGTATTACATGGCTTGATTAGGGTACACATTAGGCTGACATCTGGGCCCAGAGCTGAAACTGTTCTGGGCCAGCACAGGGCCAGCAGTGTGTCTGCACCTGGCCCGTGGCTGCACACAATTTACACATGGCCCACATACGGCAAAGAATGACGGCCCTTTGGTGGCCCAGATCTGGTTTGCCAGAGGTGGCCCACACATGGGCCAGCACAAGGCCAGTTGCAGACACACTGGTGGTCCTGTGCGGGCCCGTGTGTGGATTACCTCTGGCAAACCTGATCTGGACCACCAAAGGGCCGTCATTCTTTGCCGTATGTGGGCCATGTGTAAGCACATTGTGTGATCCGGACCATACCAATTTTGCTATGTGGGTAACTTAACATTGTAGTACTTGCCCCTTGATTGAGAATGTAGAGCAAAAGAGGGAATAAAGCCCAATCATCTGCCCAAGAATTATTTAGAGTCTATGTGTTACTGAATTGTCTACATACATTTTCTTTTATAAATATTTATTTTGTATTGAATTTTCATTAGTGTGTGTCTTCATACTGCCTTGATACTTACCTCTTCCCTCAAATTTGGCTCTTGCACGTACTCGCCTGAGACAGATAAGATGTATTGCTGTGTGTTTCATTCAGTCCTCCCATATTTCACTAAATACCACAACCGGGTGTTTGAATTCTACTTTATCCTCATGGTACTTTATCAAACACTAGACATTGACATGTGTAAAGTTGTAAAAATGTTAGCATGCATTATTTTTTGCACGTTTTGTATTTTAACAAAGAAATTTACCTCGATTAGCAGCTTATAATATCTCAAAAATAAATACCCAACAGACTCAGATAAACATCTGAGGACTTCACTTGGCTTTGTCTAATTATTCAGTGACTTCTTTGTTAGTGGGATTGTAGCATGAGATATTTTCCCTATTAACATACCCAGTGATTTGGGCAGGCAGCTGTACCGTAATTGTGGAGGATGTGCGGAAGAAAGTAATTAGATCATTGCAACGCTGTGTTTTGCCAGCAGCTGTCTGTTTTGCATCAATTTTCCTAAATGAGTTTGTCGGGGCCCTCCTTCTTCGTCCATTCAGAAACACTACTGCAATTTTATTATAATTACTTACCCAGCACTGAATTATGACACAATATTCATTCAGTAAAGTGTCATCAGTGCCCAAATGGGCATTTTTAAAAAAACTCGACTAATAAAATTGCATTCAAATTAGGAAGAGAAAGGATGGGTGATTATTTTAACTGATGGGGTGGTTTCTTTTTGTGCCCTTTTTGGCTTCAATTAACAAACTGCCACTTAATTATTTATGTGAAAAAAAGCTTACGTTACCCACAAAATTCCTCCAAAAACATCTAATGACTCTAGTAAATGACTGTTGTTGTTTTCTGGGTGTTTGTGACACCTTACTGATCACATTTTCTCGTGTTGTGATTCTCTTCCATCAGCTGTATCTCATATGTAATGTTTTCATTACAGGAAGGAGCCATATAAAATATTAAATTGTGCTAAAATGCTCTTTTGGGCCGATGCCATGGAATTATAGACTGTCATTTGTACTCCAGATATTATCTACTTCTGATCACGATGACTGTCTTCTCGTGAGAGAGGTAGGGAGGTGCTTCTAATGCGCACAGCTAATGGCTTTTCCTTTCATTACTGCCTTCCTTGGAGTGCACAGAAATGAATCTTGATATATTACAAAAACTAAATACCAGAGAGAGACCTCTAAAAACTTCCAGGGGTTCTGTTCTCTGAAATTAGAAGTTTGTGGTCTCTAGTGGCTTCAGTTGCTATTCTGTTTTTGTCACTTCCTGTATGTTTAATTAACCCCACCAACTCCTTCCTCAGCAGTCTTTGGCAGCAGAAGTGGAAACCCCTGGTAACAATACACAAAATAAATTATACAGTCACAATAAATATAATCTGTGTGTATTTCTCATTTACTTCTACAGGGTGGCAGCATTTTTCTTTACCCTTCTTCACTCTCCCATGTCATTATTTCTGCTAACAGCCAAAAATAGACAACAATTTGTGTTTTTATTCAGGGTGAATAAAATATCCACAATATACAAATAACAGGGCTTCATAAAATTCCTCACAATGGTTCTAAGATTCTTCCATTTTAGCAGGAGCTTTCTGGGAAACCTTGGGCAAGTCATCTAGTTTAATTTCTGCAAACTACAGTTTTCATTTGTTGTTTTTATTTATATATTTTGTTGTTGTAATAGAATAACTCCTGTTCTGTATGCCAGCAATTGTTTATGAATATCCAGGAAATGAAACAAGCTCATGAAAAGAAATGGTCATCAGAAGAGATGAGCAGGTTTTTTGGCAACTGCCTTCTCCGTTCCAAGTAGAATTTACCTTCAAACCAAGCCTGCTGAAACATTATGGGTCAGAAGAAACAAAAAGCCAATTCAAACCTTTGGGCAAAAGTAGCCTAGCTATTTCTATCTTCTTTATGTCAGGCTTCTGCTGAACTACTTGCTAACTCAATCCCACTAACTATTTAGTGGGATTGGCTGAGTTGTGTTAGTTATGGTTTTAACAATTTAACTATTCCTTCAACAAAAATCTTACTTGAAACACAATACATCTATATTTCAAATAATTTAGTCCTAAATTTCTAGCAAACCTTTAGGGAACAGTCCATTTCATGTCTCAACATAAACAATGTCCATGCACCATGGTCCATAAGGAAATTATGTGAAAGAACCCTTACATCCACACCCTGTGGAATGAATTAGGACAGACTGTGAACCAGACATTATCAACCAACATCAGTGTCTGACCCACTCGGCTAATGGGTTTGAGCATGAATGGGAACAAATCCCTGCAGCCATGGTTTCAAAATCTTCGAGAAAGACTGAAATCAAAAGGACGGAAGGATGGATCAGATTGCCCGGCTATCATGTATGGGTGTCAAGAAACCATCAATACACAATCACTGGGCTTTGCTTTGTCAGTACTGAAAGATTATGAACCATGCATGGTGCACATAATCTGGCCTTAAGTGGCTAAATGCATTCTAGCTAAAATTCAGTTCTGTTCATTTATTCATCCCTGCTTATAGACTGTGTAAGCGTGATTGGCATCCTGAGGGAAACTTTTATCTAATTATGTCTTAGCTTTGATCTGCAACCTTAATGCTACAAAAATAGATAAAGCACAACTCATTTCACTATCAAATGGTACTACTTAGCAGTTCTCATAATGCAAAACAAGACATGAATGATTATTAGACCTCTGATGCATTTTTCGTCTGTCTGCTTCAGTTGTTTAAAGGAAGCTAATACTTGCTCTGCCCTTGAATCTAATTGCTGTTTTTGGAAAATGAAGTTAATTTCATTGCAAATGCTCAGACAAAATTCTGTCTACAGTTTATTTCTGCCTGAGCAACTTAGTTTTGGCTTAGTTGGATTTGGATTCTGATTGTTTTAAAACACAAATATTAGATTTATGTATTTGCTAAACAATATTTTTAACATTTAGACATTTGAAGATTAGTGTGTTGTTACTTGGATTTCAAAATTCAATTCAATTTCAATTCAATTCAATTCAATTCAATTTTATTTATATAGCGCCAAATCACAACAAAAGTCGCCTCAAGGCGTTTCATAGATACAGAGAAAAACCCAACAATCATATGACCCCCTATGAACAAGCACTTTGGCGACAGTGGGAAGGAAAAACTCCCTTTTAACAGGAAGAAACCTCCGGCAGAACCAGGCTCAGGGAGGGGCGGCCATCTGCTGCGACCGGTTGGGGTGAGAGAAAGAAGACAGGATAAAGACATGCTGTGGAAGAGAGACAGAGGTTAATAACAGATATGATTCAATGCAGAGAGGTCTGTTAATACATAGTGAGTGAGAAAGGTGACTGGAAAGGAAAAACTCAATGCATCATGGGAATCCCCCGGCAGCCTACGTCTATTGCAGCATAACTAAGGGAGGATTCAGGGTCACCTGGTCCAGCCCTAACTATATGATTTAGCAATTCAAAAGCCAGCAGTCATCTCACATCTTCTTCATCTTCTCACCAATCATCTACTTTGCAAGTCTAGAATCTTGGTAAAGCTAAGGCTACGTTCACACTGCAGGCGAAAGCGCACCAAATCCGATTTTTCTGACCCTATGCGACCCATATCCGATCATGGTATGACAGTGTGAACGTCGCAAATCCGATATTTTCAAATCCGATCTGGGTCACTTTCGTATGTGGTGCTGAATCCGATACATATCCGATGTTTTAGAAAGCGACTGCTGTTTGAACGGTCATGTCGCATTAAATACGTCTTTTACGTCACCGACACAAGACAGACGCCAATTATACGCGCCAGAGAAGCGCCCGAGAAGACATCGCGAACGCTTCCTGGCCATCCGGTGTAGATGTCAGTGAAACTGTTGGGAAGACAACGTTGGAGAAACGTGAACATTTTATTTGTACTGTATAATCTGCAGATTCTGACAGAAATCTGCAACTATCCTTTGAAGCACCGCTCCTCTCTAAAACAGCAATAATGATCATTATTAGGTTATTTACATTATTATGTAAATAACAAAATAACTTAAAGCAAAAATTGGGAAACGTAAAGTCCGAAGACTTTATATTAACGGCCATCTGTCAAACAATACTGTTTGCTCTGGGTCTAAACAGAGTGCGTTGTGTGTGACGCCTTCTTTTGCGCATGTGGGCCGCTTTGAGCGTTCACACAAGAGCGCGTTTGCTGTCGCATTTTATTTGTAGTGTGAACAAGCAGACAAAAAAATCGGATTTGATCAAAAAATCGGAATTGAGCATTAAGACCTGCAGTGTGAACGTAGCCTAAATCTTCAAATGCTTGCACAAAAATATGCAGCTCTCTCATCACAGTTTGAGACAAATGAGGTAAATTCTCTTGCTGTGTTTGCAGGAGTTTCATACTGTCCTGTTTCTCCATTCAGGCCATAAATAGGCAGAAACCTGTGACACATTTAATTAAATTCAAAAGCTCAAGCTGTCAGATGTTGTGTTAGGCTCTTCCTTATTTCAGTCTTAATGGATCTTTGAGGTCCATAATGCTTCTGTGCCAAATCCACTATGTCAGCTCTGGGGAGTGATGCTAAATAATGGGGCAATGTCAAATCTGCAATAAATCTACATTGCCAGATGAAGACGTCGAATTGTCTGAGGAAAAAGAATGCATGTCCAAGTCATTAGTCAACCTCAAAAATTGAGGAAATGGCCATGTGCATCCACATTTTAAATTCAATTTAGAAAAAGCTGAGATTGTGTAACACATGATGGGTAATTTGCTAAACCACAAAGTAAACAATGCTCCGTCTGTCAGAGCAAAACTTCTGATGCAGTTTGACGGGGAGGAGAAAGCACAGTGGTTTTGTTAAATCCTTCATTTACTGGGAAGGTTAGAGGAGCATCAGTTGGCAGGTAGCATCTGTATAAAATAATACCAACTGTGCTCAGTCAGAATGCAAGCTGTGCACAAGTACAAGAGCTCCACGATGTGACAAAAAGCAGATGTGCTCCAGAAGTAGCGCAGCTACCAGATTAGTCTGCATTCTTCATCTTTGCTTTATCATACTGTTCTGCAATGATGGACAGGTAGATAAGAGATTAGCATTTGACAACACTATCGGATTTCAGTGTGAGGACGGAAATCCAATTACCACTTCTATCATATCACGCAGGGGTGTGTGAGTGCAGGAAAAGCTACTCCAGAAAAGAGCAGTCCTGAAGGGAACAAACACTCAATTTACAGCAATGATATGCATTCATTATTCACAGTTAAATATCAATAAAAAACATTATAGAGGATCTTCAGCTTTGAGTGAAACAAGTGCACTAGCAGGAAGCTCAGGAAAGCCTTGATCCAATTGTTTGGACATTTAATTTGATCACTCAAATGTGGATCATGTAGCAAGGAAGGAATCCGTGGATGTGCACAGTGATTCTTAGTTGCATACCTCAGTTTCCTCCACTGAACGATCCCAAACACTGTTGCCTTGTTTGTTGCCATTATTTTAGTCATTATGTTTGAGCCCACTGGACAAACATTAGATTTTTACTTTTCTATATGATTCAGCCACTTAATGACATTACAAAAATAATTTACTAGTTTGTATCATATATAGTGGTAAGATTGTACTTTACATACAGCTGGTTTAACAAAATGACTAACAGTGATTGATTGTTACAAAAAAAACATTAATTACCTCCTTTGGAACTAGACGCCACTTGTAGGAAGACATGGAAACTAAACTAATAATGTCACCACTGCTTCAATTAATTCCTTCTGTGCTAGGGCTCCAAATTTCAAATGTACATTATTTGCCATCATTTGAGGCCCGTTTAATATCCAAAGATCCCAGCTGGAGAACGTTAATCACATCCTCAGTGCAAACACAGGAATGCCCAGCAGAAATGGATATATGTGTAGCTGTTACCCCATTCTTCTTCGAAATATACATGCAAGCCTTAGGGAATGCATAAACAACTGAAATAAAACATCTGTGCTCATGTACAGATGTACGGTGGCACGGTGGTTAGCACTGTTGCCGCACAGCAAGAAGGTCCTGAGTTCAATTCCACCATCAGGCCGGGGTCTTTCTGTGAGGAGTTTGCATGTTCTCCCCGTGTTTGCGTGGGTTCCCTCCGGGTACTTCGGCTTCCTCCCACCGTCCAAAGACATGCAGCTTGTGGGGATAGGTTAATTGGATAATCCAAATTGTCACTAGGTATGAATGTGAGTGCAAATGGTTGTCTGTCCCTGTGTGTTGGCCCTGCGACAGACTGGCCACCTGTCCAGGGTGTACCCTGCCTCTCGCCCCATGACAGCTGGGATTGGCTCCAGCGACCCTGAAAAGGATAAGCGAATGGATGGATGGATGCTCATGTACAGTGAATGGTAGGCACATGTTTGTTTTTGTTATCTGAAAGTGATCTATTTTTTTTTCTGAACTACAAAAACATGCATCTTACTGATCTAATATCTGGATCTGGAGCTGGCTATGTTTTCTTTAACTAAATGTCAGACTGTTCCAGACGATTCCTGAAAAGAAATCTATTCAAGTACTACATAACACCAAAGCTGACATTTGCTCCAAAACAGTCAAACAGCCAAACCCAAAAACTGTGTCCTTGATCTTTTAACTGTACGGTAGCAGGAAAATCCAATCATTGTGTCTGCTTACTGGACCTCTGTATCCACAGCATGAATTAGCACTGTATCTTTTGAACCCTTCGGAAAATATCGTTATGCCAGTTTATGAAAAGTTGAGCGCAAATCATTTAGACAGCGTCTTGGTCTAATCTGAAATTTCCACCCTAAAAGATGTTAAAAATATGCCATTGTTTCTGCTTGCAAATGATCAGTGAAATTTTTGCTAAGCGAGAAACTCATAAATAGTTAAATGGGAACAAGTGGATGTTTTTACCCTCTTAAAATAAATTTTCTGGGACATTTTGAAAGCAGAGTCATGAACTACTGCTCAGAGTAACTATTGAGACAAAATCACATCAGACACGATTGTGTTATGTAAAATCTTAACTCAACAATAAACACTGGAAAAAATTAAATGGTCTGAAATGGATTGATGAGTTGTCACACTGATCAGTTACCTAGCAACAGTGTTGGTACTGGCATTAACAGGTTTTACCAAACTACATCTCGTTTCAGCTAAACGTGACAGTGGTAGGTATACAACACTGGTTTCTGACTGGAAAAGAAAGTTATCATATATAACTTATAAACTTAAAAAAGCCAATAAAACTGGCTAAACATTGTAATGCACGAAAAGGAAACAAAACAATGGATTCTATAAAGAAATAAATATATTTTTAAGGTCGTTTTATAACATTTTTCCATCTCTCTTCTAATCCACTTTGTGTTCAGATGTGAGGCTGAGTTATCTCCCAGTTAATCTGATCAGGCATCAAAATGATGCATGATCATGCATACATCGAGGAAAGATAAATCTCATCCAAAACCTTCCCTCGAACTGATCCCAAACCCCTTCAGTCATAATCTGTCTATAAATGTTTAGACAATGTGACTCAGAGATTTTCTTAAACATTTCCCAAAATAATGCAGATTCACTATTTAACATTATGAGCTTTTAAGTGTTTTCAGGCAATGAGCAAGACTGACCTTCGTATCTCTTGTGCTCTGTGTTCTGCTTTTTATTCAGAGATGTGGTTGCATTAAAAAAGGACAAGGAGATCAAGACTCAGGCATGAATAAACATCATGGTCTGAAAGTATATAATGGTCAAAACAACAGAGGAGAAGACAGCGGTAAAGCAAAGTGATTAATGATTTCACTAACCATTTGCTCAACCTGTCTAGATTTCCAATTTCCTTCAGTAGCCTAGATACAGTAGAGAGCAAGTTCCACTGAAGGCAGCTGTTACGTGCCAAGAGATGTGGCTTTGCTTTTGTGTTCTATTTATCTTTCTTCCCCACAACACTAAAAAGGGTTGTGATCTGTGAATACTTGAACTGAACTCTGACCTGACTCTATATAGACTTCAAAATGTTGCAAGGCCCACAACAAAGCAAGGGTCTCCTTTTCAATGGTAGAATACCTGAAAAGGTATTCTACCATTCTCTCCTGCAGGCAAGCTTCCCAGGGAGCTCACTTGTCTTTGCCTTGGTGGCATCAGGCATTTTGGCCTGTTTCAAACCATTCATTCTAGAGGGAGTGGTTTCACTGACTGGGAATCCACAAGATCATCAACCAGTAAAAATACTGAGAGATACAGGGGCCTCTCAGTCCATCATTAGAGAAAATGTCTTACCCTTTTCAGAGGAGTCATTTTGCCAGTCTAGTGTCATTGTCCAGGGAGTAGAACTCGGATTTGTGTCTGCCCCTTTGCACACTATTCACATTCAGTCTTCCTTAGTCAGTGGGATTGTTAAAGTGGCCATTCGTTCTGCATTGCCTATCCCAGGTATTGACCTCATCCTAGGTAATGAGCTTGCTGGAGGCAAGGTCATGCCCGTTCCTGAAGTGTTAGACCGACCCAAGCTGAGCCTGGACTCTGACTCAGCTCAAGACCAGCCTGCCATTTTTCCAGCTTGTGTAGTTACGAGGGCCCAGACAAAAAAGTATGGTCCTGACTTGGCCGATTCCTTTATGAGGTCAGATCCCTTTGGTGACAATGAGCTCGTGATCACATTTACCTCTGGATCTAAGGTTCAGGCCAAAGTTCCACCTGCTAACAAAACACAACCAATCCTGGATTTTGCCAGTCTCCCGAGAGGAGTTCATTACTGCACAGAAAAATGATGTAACCCTATCCAAGTGTCATTCTTCTGTCTTCAGTCAACAGGATGCCAAGAAGAAAAAGCTGGCTTACTTCTCAGATGAAGGTCTTCTGATGCGCAGATGGACGAGTGAGGTCTCAGAAGACACAGACTGGTCTGCAGTTTATCAGGTGGTTGTACCTACTGCCTAACGTACCCAGGTATTGTCCTTAGCACATGACCATCCATGGTCAGGACATTTGGGGGTTAACAAGACATACAGCAGAATTCTGAAACATTTCTTCTGGCCAAGACTGAAATCTGATGTTGTTCAATACTGCCGTACTTGCCACGTATGCCAAATGACTGGCAAGCCAAACCAAATAATCCCACCAGCTCCTCTCTGTCCTATCCCAGTAGTAGAGGTGCCATTTCAGAAAGTGATTGTTGACTGTGTGGGGCCTTTACCTAAATCTAAAACTGGAAACCAGTTTCTGTTGACGGTCATGTATGTTTCAACTAGGTTTCCTGAGGCAATCCCACTACGGAGGATTACAGCTCAGATTGTTGTCAAAGCACAGAGGCTTCTGATTTCCATATCATTCAGTTATCTTTATTTGGTTCATTTAAATAACAAACCAAAAAGGTGTAGGTTGAAGCTAAAGCTTACATAAACATCTACCCCTGATACAACAATCAACATATAAGGGATATTAAATCAAGTACATCTTTAAACCTCGGAAATTATGACAAGAAAGAAATAATACACCATCCATGTTAAATCTCACTACAGACAAAACATCTTCACGCTAATCATTAGTGACAATACTGAATAGTTTTGTTGTGTTTCAGTGCGCTATACATTTTAATTATGTCACAACAATAGTTTTAAAGTTTAACCTGCATAACAGATACCATAAAATAATAATACAGACATTTTCTTCCACTTGTACAATTCCGGGTCAAAGAGAGTTGGATCCTACCCCAACTGCCAAGGGGTGACAGTTTTTTTGCTGGGTTATCACAGAGAGACACATCCATAGCCAATTTAGAATGACCGATTAACTAAACCCCACCAGCTTTAGGCTGTGGGAGGAAGCCAGAGTACTTGGACAAAACCCATGCAGACACAAGGAGAGCGTGCAAACAGAAAGGCTCCAACTGGTGGAATAGAACCCGGGACCTTGTTGCTGTGAGACAACAGTGCTAACCACTTCACTACTGTGTCGTCACCAGGAAACACCCCCACAAAAAAACAAAAAAATAAACATACAGAATTTTAAAATATTTTTGTGGATATTTGAGCAATATTTAATTGTTCAAATATTACATTCTGACAATATAATTAGGTTGGTGAAAAAACTCTGGGCCTATGAGCCTACAGTGTTACCTTGCAAGACTCTAATTGAATCGGTTTCTATGCTTAACAATCTTGGGATGTTAATATAAATGCACTGTAATCAGTGGCATTGTGTCAAGAACTAAATGAAAGGATTGCAGCAGCCCACTTAGCCTTATTCCCTTTCATTGTCTGACCTGTCCTTCAGTGTTCAGTAATACTGTATATTCAGCCTCTTTCATGTCAATGCATATTGTCAAAGAGGACATGTAAGGGCTGAACAGCATGCTTTGCATTAAATATCATACAGTGCAGTTTTTAAGGGATAAGTACCATCCTGAAATAAGGGCTTTCCATGAAATACAAAGACGCTGCATGGCTACCTGATGCAGTCAGTTCCTGCAGTGGAAGAATACATGCTCTAGGCTATGTAGCCATATTAATTCATGATTAATTTATGAGAAAGCAGAAATGAAATGAGGGTGTTTGGAATGAAATATGACAACAACGTAAGATTACCAGACCTGAACTGAATGGAGACCCTAGCGTCCAGAAACAAGTAAGGACAGTTATAACTAGGTCAGTGGTTGAGACAAAAAACATGTTAAACGAGTGGTAAAGCAGAGGGGAAAATGCTATTGCATAAACCTGACAGCATCACCTGCAGTTTAAGTGTCACAATATTTATATATACACACTAATATCCACTAGGTTGCAAAGCTTTGATATTATATGTATCTTATTTAATCAACAGAAATTTTGAGTTTTGCATTTGATTACTTTTTGGCTGGGAAGTGCGACTTTCTGAAGTCTCAACTGGAAGAGATTTGATATGATTTGTGAACTTTAAAGGAGGTGATAGGTGAGTACCGCCTTTAGCTATTGTCATCTTAGTATCCTCACATATTTCTGAAAAAGGCCAAACAGGAAACACCAGTTTGCTGCAGAGCCGCAGCCTCAAAAATATCCCATGGTGTTAGCAGTCTTTCAGTACTCCTTAAGCCAGAACATATGAACTGAATATTTTCAGTGAGCTCCAATGCACAAAACTACTGATTCTGAAAGTGACACTGATACTCTGAAATACTCACTTGGCTTGCAGCTTTGTTGCTTAATAGTCTTTATTTTTTTTGCATGCTTAAAAATAAGGAAAGCATCTCTGAAGGCCTTGAGAATAAGTCTATAATATTTTCTAAACCAATGACAACAGTTAACCTATCAAACCCCTGACTTTTACTGCTAAAACATAGCATGCAGTATTATTTTCAGAAACAAGTGATGATTTCTGTGTTTTTGTCCACATTCTGTGGACATTCAAGATCAAATGTTTGATTAGTGGGATGATTTTTGGCACAATGTAACTGGTACATTTAATTCTGTTCAAATCAAAAACAGAGCAAGTGAAAGTATAAGAAGAGGAAGTAGGGATCACTGCACACTTAAACGGACCAATCAGGTGCCATCGGGCCAATTGTTCTCATTCGGAGGAGAAAGTAATTCAGTGCTGAAAAGACACTGATTGCAGTGCTCCAAAAGTCCAACTCTAAATCCATGGGAATGCTGTTAAGAATGCACTGTGTATATAAGAATATAAGAATGGACTGTGAATGGACTGCTAATACTGGCAGATTGCTCCACAGAGACCATTATCTATTCTGAAAAAGGAACAGAGGCCATTACTATTTGTTTTCCCAGCCTAATTCTTCTTTTTAAAAGGCCCCAGGCTTAGCATTGCCTCTGCAGTTTGTCTTCATTTAGAGGGGCACTTATGGAAAAGTATAAGTTAACTAAAAGTTTTAACAATGAGCTCTAAATGTCAAGCTTGAAATGCACAAGGTGTTCGATTTTTACATAAATGCATACAAAATTTTAGACAACAGGATTGGCTGCTTGTGTAAAAATCCATAAAACACTCCTTCTGGATGTAAGATAATGCAAACTGAAAATAATTTTTTTAAAGTTATTTAAAAAAAAAATTATGCTGAAGCAACCACAGTGAAATGGTTCTCTGAGAGGTAGGTGAGGGGTCAGATTACCTCGGTAAAATGCTACCATTTTCTTCTCCTCCCTCCCACTGAGAAAAGACGCTAAGACACGTGAGTCACTGTGCACTCACATATTCATTAATATTGCATACCCTTCCATTTGAACCAGCAGGCTGTAGAACAACACAGTCAGGCATGGCATATATAGTTGTTCATACATAAACCATATATACTGCTGTGGAAAAGCATTGGAGAACCTCCCTTTGAAAACCGCTGTAATGATACTGACTCAGCTTTTACATTTGTTTGCTGTCACTCGACACATGCATGTGTTTTATCAGTGTGTGCGCTTGGCTATTCCATGGTTTGCTGTGGGGCAAGGAAAAGCACATTCATGCGGTATTCTGCATCGATTGATTTTTTCTTATTGTAATGGATTTCCAAATTAAGTACTTGCCTTGTAAATACGTAATGATTTGGGAAGTACTGGTATTGTATTATTTGAGTTTGAAAAGCATTACAGTCCATACATTTATTCTATATAATGGCAATAAATTCAGGCATAATGTGTATCTGAAACAGTCTCCTAAAGTTTTAATCAATATAAAAATATACACTGGAAAATGCCAAGCAATTCAGTACCAGTATCCCAATATTATAAACATAAATTCAGAGAAATTCTGATATCCAGCTATTACACCGAATGGATTAGTAAGTGTCAAACTAACAATACATTATTGCCTTTATTATGTGTGGACATTCTGGCAAATTCAAAGCTATGGGCTTTTAAGAATAAAATAGTGGCCATTGTCATCCATATTGATTGCAGATCCTGAACTAGAATTACTGATACTTTTCTTATTTATATAACAAAGAAACTGAGAAACTGATGCTAAATATCTTCTAATGGATCTTTCCTGCTAGTGAAGAAGAGGTTATAAGCTCTGTTGCCGTTTCCAAATAAAAGAATGGCGAGGAAAACATAAAAACAAAAACATTTCCTGGACATGATCATTATAACAGTGAGGATTGCTAACCAGATTTTTTTTAAAAGTGGTAAAATCTCACAGTCTATGGTTTTAATCTACATTATGCATTTTACAAACCTGCTTGCATCAGCTGTCTTCATGTCACGCATCATGCTAAATGTGTCTCAGATGGGACTGACACCTCCAAGCTGCACTCTGATTCTTAAAATAAGCATCCATTACGTTTTAAATTTCTGTTGGAAATAATTGGCTGCTGAGGAAGCCTCTTTCCCAACGTCATTTTTTGGAGGGGGGAACTGCAGTGTCCTGACGGTTCTGGCCAATCAACACTATCCAGGTTCAAGACTGGGTAGCCTACAAGTTATTAATCTGAATGATCAGGACTAAGTCGTCGGGGCACCCGGGAAGGGGAGGGGGGCTTCGAGATGGTCATAAATTTCTGATTTAACTCCACTGGCCGTCTGTGAGTCTGCACCGACGTCTCATCCTGCCTAAACTGAACTGCCAGCAGGCTGTGTGTCTCCTCAGATGCCGAGGGAGTAGCTCAGGAAGGAGGGTGGGTGAAAAAAAGAAAAGACAAAAAAAAAAAAAAAGGAAACAAGATTTCAGCACCGGAGCTGTCCGCGGCTGTCTTGGGGAAGACTCTATTCCTGCTAAAAGGGGGAAGAAGCTGTAAATTTTCTCTGTGTGACTGTGAGGGCAAGGGATAATAAACTGCTGTGCCATTCGTCTCCCTGCGGGGGTACCGACGAACGAGTAAAGGCTCACATACTTCATTCGGGCCAAGTCTTGCCATGCCCGACGGCCACGCTTGAGTCAGGAAGGATAAAGTCGCCAGAAAGTCGCGGTGAACAGCAGCCTTTACCCTTTACGGTGAGTCAACGTATATAAGAGCCGTTGCTTTTCTGTACCACTTTGTAAAATGTTGCATGGGGGGAAAAAATGCCAGTCTTGATTCAGATTTAGCCGTGACTGAACTCGCTTAAGGTGGATTTGCGGGGAACCCTGAACACAGATGCGTGCATGGGAAGCATATTTAGGTCAGCATTCATATGGGTGTGGATGCGCGCCGCGGTTGGCATCAAACTAGAGAGTTCTCATTGCAAAGCCTGGTAGCTCCGTCTGCTCATTTCATAACAGTGCACCAAAATCAGCAGGAAACGAGGGTGAAAGCAGGGAAGTTCTTGGACTACAGCTGGTGCACGTAAAATATGTTTTTTTTTATGATGGGAGATCTGCAACTAATGGCACAATTAAGTCATCTGGAACTCATGCCCCTCTCTGTAGCAGACACTCTTTAACTGTAGTTTGCCGTCTTCAATTGTTTTTCCCAGCACTGCCCCACTCAGGGGAGCATTGCTGTCCATCAGTCTTTGTTTACAACTCATACGTCCGAAAACAAACAAGCCAGTTTCGGTGTTAACCCAGGAGGCAGTGCTGCACCTCGTTCTGTGGCAGATCTCTGCAGCCTGACCTGCTTCACTGCCGCCTGTTCTGTGCTTATTCAGAGCCTTTGAGAGCATCGCTGGCTCAGGCTCTCTGGCTGGCAGAGCCTGAATGCCAACATGATGTCTCCCGTGTAAGGATGCATTGAGATTTAAATTCCACCTCCATTCAGACACCTCTCTGTTTCCTTTTTTTTTTTTTTTTTTTTTGGCCGTTCACAAACTGAATTTCAAACCCCTATATGCATTTGCAGAGCCATAAGATGGAGAATGTTTTAGATGGAAGAGAGAACAGACAATGAAAAGCCAGAGGGAGAACTGTTTGGGTTTTTTTTTTTGGGGGGGGGGGGGGGGGGGGGGTAAACACAGAGGGGCAGATTTCTGGTTGAAGAACTGGATCAGGATAGGCCAAGAAAAAGCAACAGAAACAACTTTAAGCTCTTTGACTTGATTTAGGTTCCTTTCTATGTCCTGGTGCACGTACATCTGCGTATTTTAGATGAGTGTTAATGATTTCACTCACTAGCTCTTACAGGGATCTGGGTGAACTCGTTAGTGTAATTAGTTCCAGATCTTTGCTTCCCTGGTCTGTGGGTGAGGTCTTCAGCTAAAAGCGGATTCATTCCCACGAAAAGGCATGCTTTGTGGTGCCTCCATTGAAAAACTCTAAGCCCCCCCTCAACTGAAACAAGGAATGAAAAGGAGGGCTGGTTGGGATTCTAATCAGCACATACCAGTGACATCCAACAGCTTTGGGAAGAGAATCCTAGCACAAGAGAAATGGCACATACAGTGTAGCATCCTTGTAATGCTTTTATGATGGAGAATGCACACACACGTAATAAGGAGACATACAAATGTGGCTTGAAATTGTGTCTATTTGTATGATTTTGAGCTTTTAGAAGATGGTTAAATGCATAATGGAGAAAGAACATCAACATTTTTCTTTCTCTTCAGTTTTGCTATTTTCTTTAAAAGAACTGGATACACTAAATGTTCTAAGTTTGCACCATGCCTCAAATGAAACAGTCAAGAAAAAACAACAACTCTTTGGTTGCTCACAAGCTAACAAGATATGTTCACATTGGAGCCGTAATTTCTCTCTGCTTCCAAAGGATCCATCCAAAACAGCTGAAAGCTTTGATATAAATTATCGGATGTGATATTGTCTTAAAAAAATGCTTTTATATATTAAACTGGGCAAATATAATTTGGTGAGTGCACCCATTATTATGAGTGGATTATATCCTAGCAAGTACCGCCCACCCCCCCATCTATAAAAATCATCCTATATTTGTAGCCTTCTTAAGCGATTAGATGTCCTGCCAATGCGAATCAGTGCCCGTAAAAGATTACTCTTTAAAGATGAAGTTGCTTCAACTAAATTGCTGAACATCCCATACTGCTACATAGTACACCGATCTAACCTGAGCTTTCAGCATCTTCTTGGGATTCTTAGAAAATAAAATTAATCAAACCTCCTTGGAAGATATGAATATAACGGTCCAACTTACTTCACCAGTATTAACTTAATGAATAATGAATAAAAAAAGACCAGTTGTGCTTTATCACAACTATTTTTCATCTTTATCTGTAGACTGTTTTTCCTCAGTCTAATAAATGGCTGCTCAGTGAGCTCAATAACTACACATGGTGTCACTTGTATAGCAGAAGACTTAATTCCATTACAGACTTTAATGTTGGCCTGTGCCTACAAGAGAAAATTGATTCTGCTTTAAATAAACATTTCACAAATTCTATAAACACAGTACCATCACGGATAAATGGTGTGGTGTTACTGCTGTCAGTGAATACTCTAGAAGAAGTTAGGATGTTTTGCCTGATGTGGCGTGGGAGTGTTAAATAAATGAATGAAGTGTGGACACTTACAAAAAAAAAAAAAACACTCAGAGGAGTAGAATAAAATCACAAGGATTTCAAGAGCACTTTGGCGCCACCTCCCACTGAAATTATCAATTTTTAATTAAATCAAGATGCTCCTGAGAGAATCATCATTTCAGGACTAGTCATAGTCATTTGCCAACATGAATCGGGAGCGGAAATGCACAGTTGATTTTTCTAGGACTCAAATATACATAAAATAAACAAAACAGGGAAATAAAATTAACATATAGGTAAACTCCCCTAAACCTGGCTTTTGTATGGACAAAGGCAGGATATATCACATAAGACCTAAAAAAGACCAAACTGCTGATGTACTTCACTATCTTCAGAATATTCTCACACAGTACAAGATTTCCTCAGACATATATGTCAAGTTCTGCTCTAAGGAATGGCCCTGTTTTACGTCCCTTTGGTCCAGATCTTTTTTTATTCAGGGGCATTTAAATCATTCAGAAAGGTCCAGGAAGGAGAGCAGAGTAGCCGAGGCAGTGGCTCCTGCAGGAGTCTAGTGATCGTCAAGCCTGAGGGAGTTTTATCCTGCTCGCTTCTGCTTGTATTGGCCATCAGATGTAATATAGAGGGTGAATGTGGGTGACTGCTGAGCCTTAGTGGAATCACTTTTTAATACAGTTGGCACCTGAAGGGGGGTTAAAAAAAGTCAATAGGTAAAGTAATATAAGCAGTTGAGTGAGTAAAAAGGTTGTAAACAAGTTGGTGGAGCTCATCAACATTTTCTAAGCAGTTTTCTGTTTTCGGGTAACGACAAATGACAGCAAAGCAAATGTGTAGTCAAGTCAATTTGTGGTTAATTTACCTTCATTTTGTCTATTTTCAGCAGTGTCACTACAAAATTATAACTTTCCTTGTAGCCTGAAAAAAAACCCAGTCTGACTCGCATGGATCCTTTCAAAGATGATTTGATGTAGATATTTATAGGCAAGGTGTCAAAGATGAACCCCCCCCCCCCCCCCCCCCCCCCCCCCCCCCACACACACACACACACACCAAAAAAAAGAGATCATCTCTCTCGTGAGTATGACGCAGATGCAGGTGTTGAGCTTCACAAATGTAACCGACAGCCGGGCAGGAAGAGGGCTGATTGGTTTGACAGGCTTGTGGTCCAACGCTTTGGTTTTTTTTTAGACTTGCAAGGTGAGCGAGTGACAGGTTAGTCAGCTCTATCTAATGCACTATGGTATCAAAGCCAAGCGCTGACCCATTTCTGTCAGAATCAACTTGCACATGGAGAAAAAAAAAGTATTTTTAAAATTCATAAGCTAACCTGAAAATGACAAGGTCTTCTGTCTGCACATGCGTTTGCTCATCAGGAGTGGCGTCAGCTCCAGCATTGTTTGGAGAATACAAATGCTGAAAACAAAGAACCTGACCTCTTCTTTCCTTCGGCAATATATAATTTGCATACAAGTGTAGAAAGCTATCATTACTTTCCTAAACCCTGGACTGGGTTGTGGAGTTTATTGATGAAGCTGGTAATGTTGTGATCCCTGTGTTTCTTTCTCTTTTGTTTCAAAGTACAGGTAGACCGTCACTTTGGCCGTTGTAGCATATTGAAATTATGCACGCTTTTCATAGATGGCATTGATTCGATAGAGTGCACAAAAACCTTGGGTCTCATATAAGCATTTAGCTTATTGTTATTATTACATCCCCCCCCCCCCTTCCCCCCCGCACCACTTCTGTTTATGAAGCTTATTCACTTTGCTGGCCATTACACAACAATTTGTTTTCTGTTGATTATGCCATTAAAAGTGGCATGGCCTGTTATCTGCACTGCACAGTAGTTGAGGATCCAGCTGAGGATCCAGCTGTGCTAGCAGCATTTAACCAATGTATCAGTCATGGTATGGTTATTTTAAGCCTTGTCCTCAAGCATGCAAAAGCTATTAAACTTTTTTTTTTCTTCCAGCAGCGTAAGCATGGTCTTTGCAGGCATCTCTAGCATCTAAAAGCTGTCACTGCCTTATGCTGATGCCAGAACCGCTCTGAGCCTGAGTGGAAAGGTCACTTCAGTGGATAATTAAGTCCTCATAATAGTCACGGTGCCTTCCTCTGTTATGATCACCACTTCTCCTCTAATTATATGTGTTCTTTATGAGCAAGTGTCTTCTTCAAAGGCTTTGATGCAGTCAGGCTGTTCATATATCTAAGCTATTGTATTATAGCGTTCTTGTTTGAATATTTCTCTGATATTTCTTTTTTCAATTTTGAGGTAAACTGTAACAATTTAAGGACTGTGAGGGTTATGGTTAGGGTTAACAAAAAACAAAAAAAAAAACCCCACAACTATGATAGAAATATTAAAAGGGTTTTCTAAGGTGGAAAAGTAGGTGTATTCAAAAAAGCAAAACTGAAACAGACGTTATGAATAAATCATGACATGCATTATAAATCAAACAGGGCATATTTTCATCCCACTATCTTAATTATTTTCTGACTTTTGAAGTTTGACTGATACTGCACTGTTCAAGTGCATCATGCTGTTGCATCCGCTCAGTCATGCCAAATGGAGAATGAATATTCAACATCTGCACAGTGCTAGCACACGGACTAAATATAACGGACTAATATATGCTCATATGTATTTTGTTCAAATAACAGATATAAATGTAAGATCGAACTGGTGTTTGATGTGATTGTTAAAATAGTAAGTTTTAAATCCTTTACCACACCCACCATACATCCTGTACCAATCAATCAGTTGGACACACCCAGGAGTCTATATAACTCCACCCTTTGGGCCTGCTAGGCCTTTTACTGCATGTCTACCAGAATGCGAACATAGGACCTCGTAAGTTAAGTAGACTCTGCTTAAACCTTTAATTGCCTGATTGCCATGCAATGTAAATGGATAGTTCATCAGTTGAATGTTTATTTATTATATTATACTAAGTCCTTGTATTGTTGCCTTCCATAATGGAAAGACAAACTCCAAAATGGTGGATGCATTAGTCATGTGGTATTGTAATTTGGTTTGATCTTTATTTGTAATTGTCATTATTTTTATGTATAGAAAAAAACTCCCAAATCATCCATCCATCCACCTAATCATCCCTTCATTGAGTCTTCCAATTCATCATCAATTGTTTAAATGTGCCACCACATCAGATGTTCTGTCAGCAACAACCACCACCTTTATTCTTGTTTCTTCAGTGATATTTTTCAGTATGTTGACAACTGTATTTATTATAAGTTATTTCACTTTGATGTAATTGTTTCCCTAATCCTTGACAGCAAGCATGGAGTCTAGCACAAGTGCCATATTGGAGAGATAAGCAGTTAAGAAAAATGTCAACTACAACCATTTAAAAAAGAAACTGAACGCAGAACCTTTTTAGTCTAACCCCATCTGTAGTAAAAGACAACCCACTGAGCTTATTGTTATCCCTGCAGTTATGGTGCTGGCTATTCAGTATTCTGTATGCCAGCAGAGTATTTTAATGATTGTGTATTCTCAGCATGCTTCGGTCATTTATTGGGCTTGAGGAGGGCACTGTACCTAGAAAGACGGCTCTTCTAAATGAAGTGCTTGTCCTTGAGGAAGACAATGTGTCCCAAAATCTCCCACTGAACTTGGGAGTCAGTAGACATAAAACTCACATGTCTAATAAAATGAGGTTTTCCAAGCAGCAGAGAACAGTCTCCTGATTGCCTGCAATTTTTTTTACTTTTAGTACTCCTGAGCACCAACTCCATTTATTTTAGATTTTCATAAGCATGCTGAGATTCAAAATTATACATGATTTTTGGCATTATCCCAGTGGGAAATATTTCAGGTTATGCATGATTTTTGGCATTTTCCCAGTAAGCTTATATAGCATATGCTAAATAAACACTACTGTTCTGATGGGCTGCAGTTAATTAATCTCTGCAGGGATGCTATGCCTCAGATGAATTGACCTTTCACCACTACTTAGTGCATGCCATCCAAAACAAAATGGTGTGCTTCTGTTTGTTTGTTTTTCTTTGTACATTTGAAAACTTGATTTAAATGTATTCTAAATTGGTTTTCTATTTTGCTAAATGCATGGAACCATAAAGAGTGAAGCTATGCTGAAATGGGCACAAGCAAAATGAGTGTAGTTTCTGGAGTCTATGAAGCATGGGTCCCATAGCAGTCTGACGACATAAGGCCTGACAGGCTATTAGTTGTAAGCTAGGAAGGGAGAGAGGGGAATGACTCCTATTTCACTTTCGATAAATGTGATTAAATTTCACACAAGCACTTAGTGTATGTGGAGCATGGTTGGATGGGATTGTATTTCAGAGCAAAAAACACATGTCCCAGAAGTACCTTGTAATCAACTTGAATCCACAATGCTGCCCCCCACCCCCCTCCCACAATAATGCAATTCAAGGTTGCTTCTCTTAAGTGTAAATGAGATCTCGGTCTGATTTTGCTGAACACTCTACCACATCTTACGGTTCATGATTTCACTAAATGTGTTTAGGGATTGAAAGTATTCAGTATTAAGTTTCCTGGAAATGGTGGAGTTGTAACTTGGTTCAGACTTGATCAAACTTCAGGATGTTGAGGTCAGTCCGAATGGAAATTGAGCTTTGAAGCCTTATTGCTACTACTGAAAAAGCTGAGAACAAAAGCTACTGCAGAGAACTAGAAGGGATGCTCACTTAAAAATGCAACAAAAAAGAAAGTAAAACTGGAGAAGAAATGACAAAGTCTGAAGACAGGCTGAAGAACAGGTTGGTAACAGGTGGTGGATTAACCAAGATTGTGAGAGAGGCACCAAAGCAAAGACAAAGAAAAATCAACAGACTCCAAATTAATGAACACGAATAACAGAACAGACAAAAACAAACTATACATGGGCAAAGACAGAAATGCAAACACTCACAAACACGAGTCAAGTGAAGTCTGTTAAAAAAAAAAGCTGTCTTTCTCATTCTACTGCAGGAAAAAAAACACTGCTCTCTTGCAGTTTTCAGAAAAGTCAAAGCTGTTGCACTTTATTTAGGGTTGATCATAGCCTCTGTGTCATGAACTGGGAGACCTTTTTTGTATATTGGGTTTCAGGAAAAAAACTATAGTCTGAATGGGCAAAATCTCATTTAAAACCTGCCAAAGGGGTGAAGTAATTTTTCCCCCCCCCCCCGCTTTAGGAGCAATAAAGTTGATCTTATCTTATTTTGAGTAATTTTATTTGGTGAAGAGGAGTGCTGTGCGATATCTACAGCTGGCTGAAGGCAGCAAGTTTTTGGTTATTTCCTTATATATAAGAAAATTACAAATGAGTGAAGCAATTTATTGATTTATGTGCAAACAAACATGGAAATGAAGTATATGAGGTAAAATTATATGCAATTCTAATAAGCTTGAAAGTCAAAATATGGTTGGAGCAGCTTTATTCTTCAACACAGCCTGAACTCGCAACCTTAATGTTCAGGAATAGTTTTTCAAGCTTCTTAAAAGGCATTCAAAGCATTGAATGTTGGTTGGCCCAACATGTTTACAGATGCTTGTAGATATGTTTTTTTTTTTTTCTTTCGACCTCTTCTATACATGTTGATGATGATTTGACAAACTTTTAGATTCCTCAATCCATAATACCCATTACCACTGATTATCCACTTGTGTAATTCGGTATACCTCTGCCTTTTAACAGCCACCTTTCCTATGATACCAACCTGCCTGTGCCCAAATGATACTCTGTTTTGTCTCCACTCGTCTGATTTTCTCAAATTTAGGATCAACGCCATATCATGCTGAGGTGCCAAGTTTTTAGCTAATAGCTCTCAGAATTTACCTTTTAGCAAAAACATTATTTTTATATCTGTACATTACAGTTCCTTAATATCAAAGATATGTTCATTTCAAAAGTGTCAACTTGTATCATTTTTGACTCTTTTTTTTTTTTTAATGAA
This sequence comes from Maylandia zebra, assembly GCF_041146795.1. Taxonomy (NCBI): domain Eukaryota; kingdom Metazoa; phylum Chordata; class Actinopteri; order Cichliformes; family Cichlidae; genus Maylandia; species Maylandia zebra. The sequence goes on along the minus strand of NC_135173.1, from coordinate 38,968,156 downwards.
CATAGCTTGGATATGAGGAACTGTAATGTATAGATCTCTTCAGTGATATGAACTAGGTGGCTTGTGAGTAAAAGCAGTGTAGATACATTTCGTTATGCATTGTCAAACATGTACCATCATTTCAAGGTGCAGAAGGACCGATTTGGATCCTTAAACTTTATGAAATATGAGGTTAAGGCTTTTATTTTTTATTTTCCAGTGAATTGTGGGATCTGCTTTCTTCAGCTTTCTGTTTATCTGAATCATGTAAATAACACTGCACAAGGACTGAACTTTTTCTTACCGAATGATATAGAAATGTGGGAGCCGGAGCAGATGGTCAGGGTTTATTAGTAATAAGGAGAGGAGTTCAGGGAAATTGCTGCTGATTGAATTAGATTGGCGCTAACAGGAAAAACTAAAGACATTCAGTAACGGCAAGATCTGATGTGCAGAGATATTTCCATGGGTTGATTTTTAACAAAATATGAAGTGAAATTTGGTGCCATCTGTGGGCTTGTAGCTGGTGCTATCAATCACTTGTCACTTACAAGTCAGTTTTGGGGGGGGAATAATTATTTTGTAACAGTTCCTCATTTTATTCCTTCTACTTTCATCTTTCTACAGCAATGGGAGTGCTCATGTCAAAGAAGCAGCAGGTGGAGAAGGTGCAGAAATGCACCGCTGTGGTCTCTGCCTTCCAGGCGGGCCTTAAAGATCGTGCTGTCACAGTGAAACAGGCAGAAGGGCAAGTGGAGGAAGGTGAAGGGCATGCCAAGACCAATCCTGATGAGAAAAATACAGAGGACGCAGTGCAAGAGGAGAATGACAATAGCGCAAGTCCATCAACTTCCCAGCAGGCCTCAGCGCCAACGAGAGACGAGTGTAACGTCAACCAGGAGGCTTGGTCGAGGTTACGGGATGGGAAGGGAGTAGAGCCGGAAGATCTTGACAAGACTCATCAGCTCACACCGCCTGCTTTTGTGCGACCCAAAAGGGAACCTGATGATGACCAGCCTATAGAAGTGGACCTGTATAAGAAAGAGGAGGTATTAAATAACAAAAGTCAGTAGTAGTAGTAGCAGCTAGTCTTTGTCATATATTAAAAAGTAAATAAATAAATGCATAAAAAATCAAATAAGATGGTTCACAGTTGTGGGATTAAACGGATGACTACAAGATGTTAAATAATCTCTATGGCAACAGCAGGTTATTATATCTGGTGACCTGTTTTCTTCCCTCACATTAGGCATCATGATTGAACAGCACAGGCAATCCATAAAGAGATTCCTTAGCTTTATCTAAACATCCTTGTTGAAGGTGAGAAAGTATGAGTTTGAAGTTGTTTGCTGTTGGGCCTTTAATAGCTACACAGGCTGTGATGTATTGTGTGTGAGGGCTCTTCACAGTGAGCATCCTGTAGGCGGGCTGCTTTGGCTGGCTCTGAGAGGTGGCCATATTCAGGGTGACGCTGACTAACAGAGCATGTAGTTCACAAGAGCAATGGTCCCATCAGGTTTTCTGTTTAGAATAAATAAACATGGCTTCAACTTACTGTACTTACAATCCCGCACTAAACATTTATCTTGCAATAGTAATAGATGTGTCTATTGGAATGTTAGAAGACTGATACATGAGGGTCATAAATACTCGGACACTGACTCATTATGTAACACTCTTTTTAACTTTATTTTAAGAGTAGAACATCTATTTAGTAAGGAAAACTTTGCATATACATATACTGAAATCTAAAGGGACAATTCAGTGTCAAGCAGCCGCATGGCCAGGTGAGGCCAGTTCTTGTTGTTCCATGGAAAATTAAGCAGATGAAAATTTAGGAATTTATTCCAAGTGTTGAACTTGCATTTGGTTTTTATTTTTTTTCAGTATACCAGTAAAAATAAAAACCTTACCTAATTCAGCTGGCACGCTCTTAAATAGGAGTGCACTGACAAGCTCTGCAATATCAAAAGGCTTAGAGAACCATAGATGTTGACTCGAGTGGGGAAAATCTCAAATTCTTTCTCAGGTTAAGAGAGACTTCACAACATTTAGCAGTTTCAAGCACTTAGTCAGTCTACTCTTTCATGAATGTAGGTACAGGGCTTACAAGATTAGACAAATAAAACGAAGGTTAATTTGTACAAGAATGACGGGTAGAGAAGTATGGAAAAGAAAAGGAAAAGCTCCAAACATGGCTTAGGCAAAGCCATGGCATAGAGCAGGGGTGCCCAACTCCAGGGTCTGTGTCCTACAGGTTTTAGATGTGTCCTTGATCCAACACAGCTGATTTAAGTTTTTAAGGTCTTTTTAGGTCTATAAATACTTGAAGAATTACATTTTGTAATGTTGCCATTTTATACTACTACAGTGGATTTTAAAATCGGACAGTCAAATTTTTATGGTGGCCCTGAGAGGCCAAACGGACTGCAACTTAAAAAAACACCAGAAATAAGAAAAATGCTGCAAAAGCACACAAAACACAACGAAAATAGGAAAAACGACAATGGAAAAAAGAAAACAGAAAAAGGAAAAAACAGATTTCCAAAAGCAAAAGTGAAGTGTTTCTGGGGAGACAATAACCCGACGGACCAGTTGCAGGAACCCAAAACACGGTAGGTGTGTTTTATCATGATTCATACTGATGACGGATTTTAGGCTAATAGTTAGACTAACACACTTCTTATCTTTCCTCACAAAATCGATAAATCCTCCACTTCTTTTAAGTGTCTCCCAGCGAAATTCTTATATTTTGGTTCCTGCAACTGGTCCGTCGGGTTATTGTCTCCCCAGAAACACTTCACTTGTGCTTTTGGAAATCTTTTTTTTTTTTTTTTTTTTTTTTTCCTATTTCTGTTGTTTTGTGTACTTTTGCAGCATTTTTCTTATTGCTGGTGTTTTCTTACGTGACAGTCCGTTTGGCCTCTCAGGGCCACCATAAAAATTTGATTCTCTGATTTTAAAATCCACTGTAGTAGTATAAAATGGCAACATTACAAAATTTAATTCTTCAAGTATTTATAGACCTAAAAAGACCTTAAAAACTCATGTTAGACAAAGTCAGTTGTGTGCCAATTTTTGCCAGGCTACTGCTTCTACTAGATGAGGGTCTTTTTAATTGGTGCCAACTGCAAATGTGTTTATCTCCCAGACAAGTGGTAAGTTTTCTTTTTGGTTGAAGTACCATATTGTGCATGGTTGCAGTGTTACTTCATTCTTAGAAGTTATTATTTTATAGAGAGGCTTGCTGAACAGTCATCAGGTCAGATAAGGTTCACCATATAAGAGGGAAACTCTTACTGAGGAATATGGCAAGAGGGATTTGTCTATGGCCCTGGCAGCATTTTTATAGATGTGTAAAAGTACCAAGAAAACTTGCAATGTCTTTGTGTTTAAAGCAGCCAAGCATTCAGCAGTCATTTTCCCTGGCTTGACAGCAGAGTGCAGCCTGGCTGACTTTACAAGGAGGTTGGCTAAAAACCGACACTGAACACATTAGACAGCATCATAGGTAGTGATGTCCTTATTTGAGCCTGAGATGGACAGTTAAGTGCTGTACGTGACACAAACTACATTATATAATACCACTTCCACCACACTCCTACCACTGATGGACTGATGCTTAATTTCTTCTCGGTAACCTGTTACATAGAGGTTTGGTTAATGGGAGATGAAGAAAGGACGTCAGGAAGTTTAGAAACGACATGTTAACACAATTGCAGTTATCAGGTTTTTTTTTCTAAATGGGGGGGGGGGGACACTACATTTCTGTGAAGCATGCAGAACTAAAAAAAAAAAAAAAGCTCTGTCACTGATGCAATCTTTCTCCTGCAGCCACGAAGCGATGAGATGTGTGACGTGTGCGAGGTGTGGACTGCTGACGACCTGTACCCTTGCAGGATCTGCACTCGGGTATTTCACGATGGCTGCCTGAGAGAGCTGGGCTACCTGCGTGCTGAAGCTTTGCAGGAGATGAGAGATACAGCCCACACGGTTACTGGCTGGAGCTGCTACTATTGTGTAAGTCGGGGCTCGTTGCTAAAAACATTCAGTGCTTACAAATGCAGCTATTTTTGTCATGTTTGCAACATAATCACAAACTTAACTAGTTTAGTATTAAATATATATATTTATATATATATGTAATAAACACTAAAGGCCAACCACAGTTCTTATTTGCCAGTCATTCAGAAAAATCTGAACTGCTATCCATTCATCTACTTAGCTGCTTGTCTAGTTTGGGATTGAGGAGGACCTGAAGCCTATCGCAGTTGTCATGGGATGAGAAGGTAGAGCCTGAACAAGCTGCCTATTGGAGAGTCATTCATGCTCACATTCACACTTGAAACCAATTTAGAATCACCAAGTAACCCAACATCTCTGATGCCCTTGCACAGTCCAAGCTCCAAAACGGAGATTGGACATATATTGGTAAAGTAGAACATTAATTTGTTAAATTTGATAATGGCATAATTTAGTAACATAATGAGCAAGTTATAGAAATATTTGCAAACTCAATCATTGAAATGTCACACTACTGGTGTGAGAACACATCGACTGGTTTTCACTGTAGCTGCTTGAGGTATCATTCTGACAGCAAATATGACTTGTCACGTCTGGAAAAGCTCAGGTGGAACTAATACAGTTAATGATGCCTCTGTTTCCTTTTAGTGTCACAGACTGTGACTTAGTGTATTAATTAAGTACAGCTGAGTAAATTTGCCAGTTGTCATTAAAGCTGTTGACAACAACTGTTGCTGCCTTCAGCTTTCAATTCCTGCTTGTTAATTCATGTCAGATATAGAAGTTATGGTTGAAATGGTGGCTTTTGCCATGTTAAAATCAGTCTTGTGGTAGGTTGTGGTTTTCTACATGTGGTTAGATTGCATATGGAATAGTCCACAATACGCCTTTTGTGTAAAGGCATGTGGAGAGCATAGGCTAAAATCGGCAATATCATTTAGATCATTACACAGAAGATGATGGAGATGGATTTGATCCCACTTTGTGGCGGGCAATAGTTAGAAGCACTTATCATATTCACAAATTGCAAGTCTCCATAATTTTATGTCTAGATTATTACAGTTATATTTCATATAGACTGAGGCAATGTTTTGGCAGATTTTTCTGTAATTCAAACAATAAAACAAACGGCAGTTTCTCATCAGAAATTCAGTGCCAGTGCCAAAACCCACGACTCCCCGATGACCCCGTGAGAGGCATAATGCAATCTGTTTTAATTCAAGCGTAAACAACTAAAGAGCGCTTTTGCCAGGGGACCTTTCATAGCAGAGTAAGGGCGCCATAGCCCCGAGAAGCAAAATCACATGCCAAAGTTGTGCAAGAGGGATGTTTTCACACAATCTGCGAGAAGACGCTGAAAGGTTCGTTCTTTGGCTAGCTTCTTCAGTGTGTGAGGAATGAGGGCGGAAGGAGACAATTCAGTGAGGGGGCGGGAGCAATGTTTTATTTAAATTGTAAATTCTAGTCCTCCTAGCCAAAGAAACCAGTTATTTTGTTAGTGTATCAGTCAGATGTTTCAAATCCCCCTCCCCACACACACCCTTCTATCATATCTGACATTTAATTTCACACAGGCACTACAGGCTGCTGCTGGCAGATGGACTGAGTTCCCTTGAAAGTGGATTTACAGTCTTCAAAGTAGGCGATTGCAATAGTGGCTTAGTTTCAGTCGCGCAGAAGGATTGGTCTGTGGATATAACTGACCCGTCTTTATAGCACTTTGATGCTTGCAACTAGGCCTGTATGGTCCATAACTTCCACATGGGGTCACCTACAGGAGTTGTGTTCATTTATGCATGTGGAACAAAAGCAGTAACTTTATTCATAATTTATTATGAATTCACCCTTTTGCAAGTTACATGTAATAGGGAAAGGCTCTATAGAGCAATTCTGATTCTAGAGCAATGTATTTTGACTCCTGTTCTTGATGAGATGCCAGTATAAGGGATCATTTATCCAAGACATGGCAAACTGCAGTTTGTTTATTGTATTTGCCGTATTGTATTTTCCCACCTCTTCTCTCCTGGCACCTCTTGATTTCTTCAAGTAGCTAGGTATGTGGTAATGATTCTCGTACTCTTACTACCTCATAAAGTGACTGCATTACAAGTAAACCTTTCAGATCACACGGTGATCGGAGTCATTAGTAACAGAAATACTGTTTATGAACAGTATTCCTGTTCATATTTATAACTTCTTGGGTAAAGGGCTTGCTGATTATTTAAAGTTGTCTGCAATAACACATCACCAGCGCATCATTGTATTTTTTGAACAGGACAGTCTCAGATAGCTATTTATGCAATCTGCCAGCATAAGATTAGAAAGTGTTATTTTTATACCTTGTTCCCTGCAGGCCTTTTGTCTCCTAGAGAGCTTTTTTTTTTTTTTTTTTTTTCTCAGATGCTGCCAGTAGATGTTGCATGAACCCTTAAATCTATTTTAAATTTCCTCTGCACATTATATTGGATGACAAATAAGACATCTGTAGCTGATGGGCAGTTTTATTGCTCAGCGGACAGCTGGTGTTACTAAAGGTAATGCTTGATGCACATAATGGCTTACAGATGCACAAAAATGTCTTGAAGACAAAGGACAGTTTTAATGATTAAAGCACAATTTGTTTTGCCTCCCACGTTGATTTTTAATTGACTCCTTGAATGACAGACACATGCAAATAAATAGATATGAACATGTATGAAGTTAATTGCAAGCTTATTAAGGTGCAGCAACCCCAGAGCACATATATCAATAAGCTACATCAATACAATAAGTGAAGCATCTCTTTGGCTTTTTCTTATATGCAGAAGTTGGTGAATGAAATTAAATTTGGAGAAACTGACACCAACCTCAAAATTATGATTGTTTCTGATACCTAACATCAGGCAAAATCTTACAGCAGGAGCTTGCCTAGAACAGTACACACATTAATATCTTCCTTTCCCCACAAAGTTTAATAAAATTTGGATTAGCAGTTTTTGCTAAACTCCAAAAACAAACATGGCATTTAACTTCACACAGTCTTTGTGCTGGATTGAAGTGGAGGCATTTGGTGGAGACGATTTGCACAGAGTGCAATTTGCATTTCAGACCCAATATCTGATTTTCTGTGCTTTAGAGGAGACGGATGACTAATGAAACTGATTTTTATACAATATTGATTCAGAATTGGCTGTCATTTGTTGAAATATATCTGCACAGACAACTGAATAGCACATACCATAGGACACAAATCCACACTGGAAGAAAAGTACAAAGCATTGTGAAGGAACACAAAGGTTTTTTACAATGTGACACCAGCGGAGCTTTACTGCACTGTCTGGCTGTAGCTCACTCAGGTTAGACACTTTGTAGTAATAAGCCTGTTAAAATTGTATAGCCAGTGCCACAAGTTTAAGCAGGACGGAGTGTCCCAGACTGGAATGACCAACAAGACCAGATGTGCATAGTTTGAATGAATCGGTCCAATGAATGGAGGATCTTTTTTAAATTAGTGACTCATTTTGTCAGTGGGATTAACTGTTTAAGTGGAACCGCCCACTTTCAGCTCTTAGATATTTATAGAGCCACAATTTCTATAGTAAATATGAAATTACATTTATTACAGTCCATACTTCCCTTCATCCCTGTGCTTAACTGCTTATCCATTTCAAGCTCATGAGGGTGTTTGAGCCTGCTCAAGCACCCCAGTGAGTGGAAAGTATGATACATACATTTGATCTTGAAATACAGACAGTAAGGTGATAAGATGATAGTTACTTTGATCTTGATTATAAATTGAAAAGGAAGAGAAAAATTAAGATGTTGTGCCCATGTTGACCAACCACTAGTGTCCTTTGCCCTTTATTTTTATATTAGAATGCATTGTTCTTACACTAACCATCCGATCTGTTTATATTTGGGGAAATGCAGATACTGGCAGGAGTGTTAGTCAGACTGATACTGAAACACTCAACACACTTGCTATACAGTAACTCATACTTTAATCACACTTGGCTGACATATGTGCTTTATTCATTTGGCCTTATTACATATACCATTTGCTTCAATTTGCCAAGCTTAAGGGTATTTTTTTCATCTGTTTTTCTAAGTGTGGGCGGTTGTGAATTTCATTTGGATTTCATAATGTGCCTTCTATGAAGCCCTGACAGATTGTAAGGGTGATGAAGGACCATGTAAACACACTAGAATTGGCTTATGTCAATAATCCCAAGGAGACTAAAGTTTGATCACATCACTTATGTGATAAATAATGTAGAAATTTAGATAGCAGCATCTTTTTTGCTGATATTCGAACAAGTTGGGGAATAAAATGACTATCTCACATCTTTGGTTACATTTGTCTTTCCAGCTCTGGTTTTCTCTGGCCTGTGTGTATCTGGAAATCTCTTAATTTAAACAAAAAGTGCATAACTGTCTTTTCTCCTATTAAAGCCAAATTGCTTTTTGTTGACACATGGATTTAAGTGCTAACATCGTTATTTGTAAATTTATGAAATAAGTCATTGTGAACCTAACATCTGGAAAACCTCCTTTTATTTCTTTTAATTATGATGCCATTATGGAGAGTGACATAAAAGGCACATTACATGAATTACCCAGGAAACACTGAAATGGGTTCATTAGTCAAAGCTACATGCATGTAGCTAATTGCAAGGACTAGTTTAAGCATACTATGTTCATCCATCAAGCAATGTGCCACTTGCGATAAAAGAAATGGTCTGAGCATCATGTTACAAAGCGTAATACTCTGGCCTCATCTCACCTCCTGTAAAGACTTTCCCAGGACCAGTTTAAGTATATTCTCTTATCAAGAGTGCCAGCATGCCAATTGACTGTAAAAGAGACTGCATTAAGAGTAATACTCTGCTCTTCCCACACATCTCTTCCTGCAGGACAATCTCAATCTACTTCTCACAGAAGAAGAGATGTACAGCCTCATGGAGACCTTCAAGCAGTGCAAGATCATCCCTGGTGAGCTACTGAATACAGGTTAAAGATATTTGGTTTTGGTAGATGGTAGTAACGCTGGCCATGCAAGAACTTTAATACTTAACCTTTTATTGATATACTGTACGGGACAGCACTGTTGGTTGGTGCAAAGTTTGCAGATCTGATTATATAAAAAAAAAATTAACGAAACCTATTATATTCTCAAGATGATATGACACAAATCACCATAAGACCCAAATTGGTACTGCCATTGCAGTATTGCTTTGCCACTGGTTGTACATGTCCGGAATGCTTGGTGATTAAAAGCAAAGAGATCCCAGATGAAATCTTGAGCACCTGTCTGGTCTGTGGTCACCTCAGACGTTTACTGCCCACAACATTGTTTCCTTGAGAAAGTGCATTTGCCCTCCACCCAGTCTACTTTGAAATGTGTAGTAGGCTGTGACTTTGCTGGATGGCAGTCAGTGGGAGGATGCTTTTCATTTTGTTGAAAATCACTCACCATAAGATGATGTATCTTGAAGACTGCCAGGTGACTAATTAGGACCTGTGTGATGAATTGTTCCCTGCTGCTATAGAGTCGTGCCTGGTGTCAGACGAGCTGCTTCAGTACCGCCACTTTGTATCCAAGCAGCAGTTTGAAAAGGACCTGACTGATGAGCAGGAAGAGGAAGTCTTGGCCCAGTTTGCTGCGCTGGATCCTGAGAAGAAGGGACACATCGAGTGGTCGGACTTTCTCTATTTTGAGTCTCTGGCAGTGTTAAGGAAGTTTCGCACAGAGGTATAGTTGTGGATTAAGGAAACAAGATAATTGGGATAAATCAGCACTGCATTTTTAAACTCTACCTGAACTGTCTTCTTCCACTACCATGACTCTTGTTTGGGTTTACACTCAGCCATGGCCTGCATAGCCCTGATGAGTTTTGTTGTAGAACACTTTAATTATACCTCCAAAAACCTTCAAAATACTCTATTCCTTGTGATATAGAAAAAATGCATATATAAATGTAATTAAATTTTACAGACTAAGGGAGTGTTTAAACAATAATCGTTGTAGCTGTTGATGAAATGATCTCATTTTTCAGTCTGAATCTAAAAACTAACTGAAAGGCAAAAAATGCCCAAAAATCTGGCTTGCATCCAACAGCTGAACTATTCATTTTGTCCCTTGACAATAAGTTATCTTTTTTTGTTTGTTTTTGGCTTGACTAATTTCTATAAACAGGTATTTGCACGTGAAGTCTGTATGCAATGAACCTTCCTTTTTTTTTTTTTTTTTTTTTTTTTTTTTTTTTTAAATCACAACCCTGTTTGTGCTGCAATACTATGTGGAAAGTGGGTATTTTTCCTAAATGCAATCCTGAAGCTAACAGTTATTGTAACTATTTTGCAAGTTTTTAGCTTTTTGTTTTAATTTATTTTTCATGCATAAGCAATGTCTGAGGATGGAGCCATGCATGATGAATAGAAATCTATTATCCCATCTGGATATCCCCCCCAGAGGCTAAGGCTGCAGACTAGCTGATGGTTCCCAGATTGTGGTTTGAGAGGTTAAATTTGAAGTTTGTCTGAGACTTTGGGGTAGTACGGGATGAAGCAATGTTGGCAGAATATGTCAGACAGTCAAAGTGTCACAGGAAATGACCAAGAATGGCTAAGATCAGCCCTAAAGTGTAAATTTTACTGAATTATAGCTGTTTAAATCACTAAAAGGTAAATGCTATTCTTACACTTCTTGGATTTTATTTTTTATAGAACTCACTGGTGCGTCTGTTAACTGCCAAGGAGAGAGACACTGCAAGGTCAGTGTTTCAGGGTCTGGATCTGGATAAAGATGGTGTAATCACACGAGCTGAATGCCGCCAAGCTCAGCAGTCTTGGTTCGAGAAGCTCAAGAAAGACTCGCAGTCCTGCAATGTGAGGTGAGTAGACCACATGCCACTTACAGGGATAATTGGAAGGAATTTAGGGAGTCATTTGTATGCAAACTGCAGATGGCATAAAAGGTCTGGGCACTTAGGGAATAGAAACAAGATAACATGAATGTGACACCCACCTCTAGTAATGCCATAAAGTCAGTCTTAAGAGAAAAAAAAAAGTCTGTCTTAAGAATGCTGCTGCAATAATCTTTTATCCAAACACACAATATGACAGCATTTTGAATTAAACTACACCCACTGATTAGTTCTCTTTAAATGCCATACTCTTTCCCATCTTATAATATATTTCATTATTTATGTTAATGCATGAGATTAACCTTGAGATGTCTAGCTTCAATTTAAATTGTCCTAATTAGTTTTATGATGTAGAATTTTAAATGCAAAGATCAATCTTACAAAATGGCTTTGAAAAATAATTGAATTATGGATATTTAGTTAAAGCAATGTGCTGGGAGAAGAGCACAATGCTGGCGCTATGCCTTGGATCATGTGAAAATGCAGGGTTAATGGTGGGAGGTTTTAATCAAGCAGGAAGTGAACGTTTAAGTTATAAAAAGAGCTTGAAATAAAACTAGCCCACAACTGAATACAAAGTCGGTACAATGAAGTATGGAATACAAAGGACTTGCACAGGACACAAGCTTCCCAGCCTGTGACTTATACCACTGTCATTGCCACCCTTCCTACCTCTTCATGTAGACTGTTAGGTCTTGGCATACTGTATTGCCACAGCTGATCCACCAAGGCACAGATGCCAAAGCACAGCTTGTGCGTATCTCTGTGATCCCAGTTGCGTCAGACGGAATGGCAATATTTGACACCCTGGGATGAAAACGTGTTGGTGTAAGGAGTACCTTGTGACGTTGGGCTCACAAAGACTTTAGCTGTCAGCCAACTTAATTTTCTTTTTCCTCACTCTGACAGAACTGCTATAGCCAATAGCATTAAATGCTGTTCCTCAATATAAATGGTTATGTCATGGTTACAACTTTGAATAAATCATCAATATAATATAATCAGGAGCTTCGGAGAAAACTGATAAATCTTTGGGATGCTGAAATTAATATTGGATACCATTGATTAAGCCTCAGATGGCACTACATTAATAAACAGCCTTGATTCTGTCATGGAAATCACTGGATCACTGGGCTCAGGAATGATGTGACTGATTCAGTGTGCCACAAATGCAGGTTAAAGCTCTGTGATGCAAAGATGCAACATTTAAACATGATCCAGAGCAGTCGCATCTTCTCTGGGATAAAACTCATTTAAAGTTAAAAAGTGTTTATTGGTTAGGTGAATTGAAATATGAAATTATTTTTGGAAAAAATGGACGCCACGTCCTCTCAACAAGAGATAAGGGACCATCTGGCTTGCTGTCAGCACTCAGTTCAAAAGCCTGCATCTCTGATGCATCAGTGCCTCTTAAGATTGACATCTTGCACATCAGAAAAGGACCATCAATCCAGAAAGGTATATACGGTACACGTTTAAGAGCAACATGCTCCCATCTAGATAACAACTTTTGCAGAGAAGGCCTTGGCATATTTCAGTAAGACAAAGTGCACCTCTTAAGAGTGTGGCTAGTAGTCACTTTTAAGATGTCTGTGAGATCGAATTCAAAATGATCTTTTCCTAAAATCCAAAGGTTTCTCAGTTTAAACATTGTAATCTGTTTTTCTATTTTACAGAACATTCCAACATTTTGGAACTGGGGTTGTATTTACCTGACTGGATATTTATTCATTTATTTATTTATTTATTTTAAATACAAAACTCTGAAGGAGCTAATCCAAACTGCCAAGACATCTACACTATAGGAAAGCTTTTCTCGTTACACAGTAGTGTTCATCATGTACATTTGCATAAAGATAATTAGTTATAACAATGGAACTTCTCCATAATTGACTTGCTGTCAATATTTTTTTATTATATGCAAATCAGCAAAGATTATGATAACATCCGAAATGAAGGAGAAATGTCAGTTAATGCAGACATCCAGTACTCTTCCTACTGCAACATTTGCTGATTACATAATTTGCATCTCATCATTCTTTGTTTCCAAGATAATGAGGAGAATATTGATTATCAAATAAGTCACCAAAATGTACAAATATTATTCTTACAGTAAAAACTGACTCGGGTTTGAACAACTATCCCCGTTAAGCGTTTGGGTTAAGATGAGCACTTCTTTGGCCACTGTAGAAAATCTGCATGGAGTGAAACCCCCAAATTTGTGCAGTGTCAAAATATCCAACTGTGGTTTCTTCTGATAACCATTTCCACAATGAGTTAAGCAAACTAAATGTCATTGTTGCCACTGACAATGCATGACAGCACGTGTGGACTGTAACAGGACTGGGGTGTAATATTTCTTTGTCCTGGTGCAGAGAAGCTCTTCAGTTCAATTTCCCTTTAGCTCAGTGAAGACATAACAGAGGACTTCAAAGAAATTATTTTGGCGCTGCTTGCACCACTGCAACACTGAAAAAATATTTTAATTCTAAGAGTCCTTAGAATTAAAATATTTTTCTACATCTTTTTTTATTAAACATAGTACATTTCAATAATATCAAAAAAATATTTAAACTGAAAAATAACCCCATGTACATCAAAGGCGAGGTAATGTTTCCTTTATGTATACTGTTAAATAGAGTATTTTACTGTCAGTATGAGTCCTAAGTTTCTAACGCTGACATGGGCACATGGATAAACATGGATAAATTGCCTTTTGCAAGGCTTTATGTGAGACTGCATCAAAATTGAGTCACAATATTAGATATGTCTCACAACATAATGCAATCTAGTGTAACACTACAAAGTGCAAACTGACAAAGCTCTCTGACAAACAGTCATAACCTCAAGACAAGCAGTTTGTTGCTTGACTGAACTACACAGCTGATGTTTGTGTCCCCTTAATGCAGCGAGTAGCTTTATTTATGGTTAAAGTTGTGAGGAACCCCAACTAGTTTCCCCAGTAGATGGAATAATGAAAGGAAAATTGACAGTGTAACCACTGACTGACCCATCAGAGTAATAATGGAAAAAAAAAAAAAAAACTCTGGTGGGGTTACTTCTGTTTGTTTTACAGTGTATGTGCATCGGTCGAATACGTGTTCAGATGATTTTCGCATGTTAAAGATGTAACTGCCACATGCAAAAGTGCTTGACTGCAGGTCAGAAATGTACTGAAATGTCCTCAGATTTGTACTGTAATAAATGCACTTTCCATCACTGTCACTGTGTGCCTGCATGTGCTCGTTTACCACTTGATATCTTGTGCTGTCAAATCTAAGCTGTACCATTCCATCCCTCTCACCTATTCGGCATCCCCCCACAGACTCATGGGATTCTGCTCTCCTATGAATTGTGGGTGAGTGTGACTCAGCACTGCATGGCTTGTCTTTTTTCCCCTCACTTCAACATCCTTGAGCACTACTCAGTCAAGTATTCTCAGAGAATCCCTCAGTTTAGATTTAATGTGCAATTTAACCCTTGCTTCATAAGGAGCCTAAGGGAAGGAGAAACTCCAAAGTGTCTCTTTCTGGATGTAAAGCTACCATAGACACGTGAATCTCTCAAGTTTAATGAGACTGAGATGATCAGGTCTCGTTATACAGAGACATGGGTAATATTCAATCTGGCCTTTAATTATAGGGATTAAAAGAAATCCTTTTCTTCTCCTTAGGAGTGCTTCTCCTTAAAATTCTTACTTTTCAGAGCACATGCATGGAAGTTGGGTGAGCACAGTGTCCATTAGGGCAACCCTATGTAGTACAACCATATGCATTTGTGCTGATTAAAAAGCAAATATACTAAATGAAACAGAAAACTCTGCTCCCTTGGATTGCACAAATTCACATGCAATGGTGTAAAAGGTAAAATGAATTTTAGCTTCTGATGATTAAGCGTCAGAATTTATTAAGAGCTTCTAAAAAAATGACTAATACTTGTGGGAGACAGCCTCATGAAATAGGCAGTTGCAATGTTTTAAGAACCATATTTTATATGGCTTGTATAAAATCTTAGATCATTTTTATTTAGTTTTTTTTAAATCGCATGCGAACATCCTGATTTTGGATGGAAAAGCTGATGCCGTCAAACAAATCTCACTGCCTGGAAAGGACCGCATTAAATGATTTGCTGACTGGAGGAAAAACATCTCTAAAAAAAGCTAGTTAAGAAAACATATGGTTTGCATTTCTTCATCATATAAACACATTTCTTACATTTTGGAGACAAAATAAATGGGTAATCATTCATCATCAGCTTGTCAAATTAAGGGATACTGTGTAACCAAGCTCCATACATTCAGACTGCATTATACCTGGTACAGGTCACAAGTCTAACACAGATTGATAATTGGTTAATCCTGGAATAAGATCTATATTAATTGTCAATGGAAATTCAGCTTAAAGCCTTAAGACTTAAAGTAATGATGCAAAACTAGGACGTTCCAATTTCCCAGTAAGACCAACATAAGTGCCGCCACGTTCATCATAACATGATGATTTAACTTCTATTTCCTTTTTTTCCTCATAGGCAATGGCAGCTGTCTTATTGTTCATTGACTACCACTTCATTTTTGACATTTTTTCTTTGGTACAGTATAAGTCATGTTGGCCCCATATGTGAGAGCAGTCCAGCCAGCTCTGGCAGTGAAAGGAGCAAGAATGACGACAGCAGGTTTGTTGCTTTTTTTTTTTTTTTTAAATATTTGTCAGTCTGTGGGTCAAAGTGATCAGTTATTGGAAAGTATATAAACGATTTTAGTAGATGCCAATTTCTGAAGTTCTTACAGGAAACCTTAAAAGCCTGCAGTAATTTTTACCCCAACTCATGCTTCTCACCAGTCTACACATGTCCATTGTGACCTTGGTGTGGTAAAAATCTTTCTTGGGCAGAAACGTAGGAGTAATTTTGAGTGAAACAAGTCAGCCCAGAAGGCTGCATCATGGACAGTGACGTGACCTGCCTACTTCCTGCTGCAAGCTCTGTTTCCAATGCAAATGACTTCAAATTCACTTTCTAAGCTGTCGCCAAGAGGTTAGGGTGAATCCTCTTTGCCATATCATGGCTTTTGAGACTTTGAGATTTTTATTTGCAATAATTGCAGCCAATTAGCAAGCTGTTCAGGCAGGCAGTGTTTTAGGATGAATACAAACTAGTGGAAGTTTCTTAGGTAGAGGTCTAACTGGGTTTTATATTAAATACAGCAGTAACTTCATTTGTAAGTTGTTTTTTTTTTTTTTTTTTTTTTTTTTTTTTTTCAAAAACCATGATGTGTAAGAATCAGTGTTGGGTAACTTACTTTAAATTAGTAATTTAGTTACATATTACTAGTTCTATCAAAAGTAACTCAGTTACTTCAAGTTACTCGTTACTTTCAAAGTAACTAGTAACTAACTAGTAACTAGCTTTTTACATCCAACACGAAAACTGCAGTCGTGGTGCTTTTGATTGTACTCAGAACTTGGAAATTCTGCCTTCTGAATAGGATGATGTAGGTAACACCAGACCGCAGATGAGCTGCATACAGGGCTGGACTGGGACAGAAAAATCGGCCCGGGCATTTTGACCGCCCCTCCCCCCTTCTTCCCAGCGCAAAGCACGAGGTTTGCATGCGGAGTGAAGCGGAAAAAAGTGCGAGAGACAGGGTGAGAGAAAGAGGGGGGGAAAAAACAACAAAAAAACCCCACGGCTCGCGATAAGGAGCCGACTCGCGTCGCGCCGTTTTGTTCACGACAGACACATCACTGCCAGATAGACTGCAGGTCATAACTTCTTACCTGAAGTTCAGTTCACCTGACGCTCGGACCGGCGGCCACCTCGGGTCTCTGCTCCTCCTGCCTCCCCTTTCCTTCATCCACCTGCTGGCCTCCACTACTTGCTAATGTTACTGAATCTGTGGAAGCTCCGTGATAGCCACCACACGAAGTAGCGAATAACGACCCTATCTAAATCCCAGTAACGAGTAACGCGTTCCTGATTTTGGCATAATAACTAGTTACCGTGCTCGTTACCACAATAATAACGTAGTTACTGTAACACGTTACTTAATAACGCGTTAGTCCCAACACTGGTAAGAATGCATTAAATTAAGATTCCCAGACTAACCTGTGATTATTATTATTTTTTTCCATCATTACATGTATCAAATTGCAATTATTTAAGGACACCTGAGCGTGTGACCATATGCCACAAGGCCCTGAACTGAGGCGGGGGCCTCAGTTCAGTTCCAACCCCGGACCCCTTGGTGTCCCCATGTACTCTTCCAACCTTCCCGTCTGAAAAATCTCCACTGTTCTATCAAATAAAGACAAAAATGTCCCAGGAAAAAATGTCTTAAAAGGACCATTATCAGCTGGGCATATCAGTATTGAGAAAATACTGCTATGCAGTTCATGGTCATACAAAGTAAAGTACATGCAGTAGGACTGATCAAGAACTATAGCTCTTATGGTCACTATAGTGAGGTGCCAGGATGACTCCTATTGTGGGGTGGTGTATTATTTCATGGCATTCATTTGCAGTTACAAAGATGTACAACTGCTGGCTCTTGTATAGAAATAAAAAAAAATGCAACACTATCAGCAAACACAATTAATTTTGTTCAACAATCAAATTTTTTTTAACTAAACTTTCTTTCTTTTACACAGGCCAGTGACCTGGGCAGACTTCCTGAGGGAGAGTGGCATCTATATTTTGGCTGCACGGCCTAATAGTTCTGCCATGCACATCAGACTGCCTCTATAGTCCAGGATCCGCTACTGCATTCAGCAGAGGGAGTGAGAGATGGAGGATGTACCCCCTATAGTCTACAGTTGAGTGAGGGAGGATAGACATGCTTATACAGTGACATGAGGATGGCAAGTGAGAGAACTGGATGAAGCAATGAGGTAGCAGATCAAGCCAGTGACAGAATCTCTCCTCCTCTGCATCACCTCAACACCACAACACTGACAATGCACGCTGACTGACACACCACAGACGCAAGTGACAGCAGCTGTCACAGGTCCCCACTCCAAAACCTGACAGCTTCCAACAAATGTGAAAGCTAGAACAAGTAAGACAACCCACTCACAACCTATTCAGCTGGTGATATTTCTTAAACTTTAAATGATCACGCACAGTCAGATGAGCACCTAGGATGATCACATGAGCCAACCTAGACTCTACAGCTCCATAAGACCCCTGGGTGGGCACATTTGGGTGTTGGGCTTCTACTCTTTCACATGTTCTTTCCTTTGGGCCCCAAAATGTCCTAATTATAACACCATGCAACTGAAATGGGATTGTGTTATGCACCATTAAAACTGTTAATCACGCCACACAGAAGCACATGCAAATTAATTTCTGGTAGTGTTTGATTTGTGGGAGGAGATTAACCACGCAGCTACATTAACGGAATATATACCAAACAACATTGAAAGCTATCTGCATACATTATAAGAGAACTGCTATATATACCAGTATAAATTATCATGCATTTAAAAAGATGTATTTATTCCTGTATCCTCTGATGTATCCTGTTTTCTCCATTTCACCCATGAATCTGTGTTCACAAATGCTAACTGTGAAAGGGAAAGAAAGCTAACCCTGTAAGTGACATGTATATACTGCCATATAGTGCATTTTGGTATTATTCTCTGAGCTGCACTATAACAAGGTGTAAATGCCACTCCTCGTATTCTAATGTCATTATTTGCACTGTAAGAATGAGATGTAGTTGGACTATTGTGACATAATCACTGTACTGAAAGACTGAGATCTGCTGGAAAAGTTTGTCCTTTGCTAATATGCAGAAGCACTCTTTAAAAACTGCTATGGAAAACGAGATGAAGTTATATAATGTAACAGATTACACGATAATTTTAAGGCACGCGATCCTGCCCCTGAATCACTAGAAACCTACTGTAATGAATAGGACATTATGTAGTGTTTATGCCATGTAATGGAGGTTTTATGCTGGGTTCTTTTGAAGTAAATAAAGTATGGTAATTAAATCAAATTGTGGTTTGAGGGATGTGCAGTGCTGAAATGCTTGCATAGTATTTGCAATATTGAGACTCTTTGTTTTCAAAGTATCAGCAAATATAATTAAAACTTTACAGATTTAGGGTTTTTTTTTTTCATTTTAAAACTAAATTAAATGGAATGGGCATGAGGCTCAAATCAAAGATCAAATATTAATTGGAAAAATTAATAAAAATAAACCTAAAATAAAACTGTATGACCATGTCTGACAGGAAGGTTACCGTAACCAGTGGTATACCGATGAGCATCAATGAATGCACAACATATCAAACCTTGACACAGACTGGCTACAGCGACAGAAGACCACACTGGTGCCACTCCTGTCAGCTAACAACTGGAAACTGGCTACAATTTGCAGTTTTGCTTAAATTGGACAATAGAAAATTGGAAAAGATGGCACTTTTGAGTCTTGATTTCTGCTGCCACATTTGGATGGTAGAATTTTTGGCATAAAAACATAAAACCAGGGATTTGTTCTGCCTTTTATCAATTGTTCAGGATGCATCTGGTAGTGTAATGGGGTGGGGTATTCTTTAAGCACAAATTGTGCCCCTTAATACCAACTGAGTATTGTTTAAAGCAGGGGTAGGCAACTCCAGGCCTCAAGTGCCGGTTTTAGATATCACCCTTTGTCAACACACCTGAATCAAATGATTAGTTCATTAACAGGCCTCTGGAGAACTTCAAGACATGTTGGAGGTAATTTAGCCATTTAAATCAGCCGTGTTGGATCAAGGACGCATCTAAAACCTGCAGGACACCGCCACTCGAGACCTGGAGTTGCCTACCCCTGGTTTAAAGAATACTGCCTGCCTGCCTGTCCCTTTATAACAGTCTACCCTTCTTCTGATGGCCATTTCTAGCAGGATAACAAGCCAAGTCTATTCATCTCAGACTTGGTTTCTTGAAGATGACTGAGTTTATTGTACTCAAATGGCCTCCAGTTACCAGATCTCAATCCAATCCTTACCCGGAAGGAACACAGACCTCAACCACACAGATGTACAAACTGTTTTGGCTAACCACTACAAAAATGTGAACTTTCTGACCAGAGGCAAAAAATAAAAATCTGGTCCAAATTTACACAAACATTAAAGAAGCATACAAGGCGTTGCCCTCTGTCTGTTGGATCACATTTCACTGGCAGTGACTCCATAATATAGAACTCTAATCTGTAAAATCGGTTCAGCTGTTAACTCTTCAGCTCTGGAGTGAGGAGATCACTTCACTACTACAGAACTGTTTTGAAAGTGCAGCTTGAAACGGCATCAGGAAATGAGTATAAACTCCATGACAAGCCTATTTCTCATTTTGAAATAGCCCTTTACTGCACAGTTAAACACACTACATGCAAATCAAACTCAAAATTCTGTATTGTTCATAAGCTTCCAAATCATCCAAGGATTATCTAAAAAGGGGAAAAACTACTACCACTACTACTTTACCAATGTTGTATTAATGTTTGATTTGGAACTGGTAGCTTTCTCATTCTTTTAGTATAATGTAATGTCACATCGCACATCTGGGATTTATCTGAAACCAGACCTATAATGACACAATATTTGATCAACTCTTAGGGCCAGTGTAACTTATGCTAACTAGTTGCATTTGCTGAAAAAACCCCCCAACAATTTGCATGCTTCAGACACGTTTGCATCTGACAGCATCCATTGCTGTTGGTGAGAAATGAGACTGCTTTTGTTTGCTTCTGTGTGAAATTGAATGGCCATTGTTGTGCAATGGTAGAATGAAAAGCTTGACAAGCGTAACATAGCAATAGAGTAGCACTGCATTTACACTTGTTTAAAATTCACTTATCAGACTCTGTTTGATTGCCTCATGCACTCTTTTTCCAAGCAGCTGAAGCAGACAGCATGACGGGATAGAATTGCTGCAACATCAACAAAGCTATGACTGCGAAGATTACACATTTCATGGAGTATAAAGAGGCTTTCCCTGAAAACCTCAACCATAAAATCTCAATATACAGCATGGAGGTCAAGAAGGTAGAACATTCAGAAGTGGCCCTTCATGGAGCAGTTTGAAACTAAGTGTTGCTTTTAAGTGTATGACCACTGGAACTTTCACCTACACACAATTAAAATTAAAACAACACTCTCTCATACCTACAAGAGGTTATACCATCTTTGTGCTAAGCGACTTTCCATATATTGATTGAAAAGAGTATAATTTGCCTCAGAAAGTAAAGGTGGTAAAAATAGAGAAGGGAAAATATACAGTGAAATAGTTGTCGGACCCTATAGCTCCCCAGTTGCTCTCAGGCTTTTTACTTTTATCTGTTAGTAATAGAACAGAGTTCAGCAGTTACATCTACCAGATGTTAAACTGAAGGTCAGACTGAAGGTCAGACTGTTCAAACTAACTGTAGGTGACAAACACACAAGCAGTAGAAAGAGAAAAAAGGCAAAACGGAGAGCGAGCGAGCGTGGGAGTGAAATCATTTAGATGAGGATGTTATGTAATTGTTTCATAACAGATTCAATGATGATCTTCTTGACCAGGCTAATTGCTGCATTAAATGCTGAGTCAAATGTGAAACTTGAGCTCTGAATTAATTCAAGGTTATCCCGCCTAAATAGCCTCATAAATTAATGTCCTAATGAGAAAGACTGTTTGAAGCCCCCTTGTGTGGACTTTGCATCATTTGGGATATTCAGCTTATGACTGAGTACTTTTTTTTCCTGCTGAAACAAAGGCTCCAAAAAATTAAGATTGTTGAAAAGTTGTTTGAAAAGAGCTGAAAGCAAAGCAGAAATTCTGACTTCACTAAGCTCTTTTCAACAATCTTAATTTTTCGGAGCCTTAACCCTCTGATGCATAGTGGTCACTGGAGTGGACAGCTACTAAAACGTACATATCTCTTTAATGCATTGGTTTCTATGGTGGAACTGCATATTAGCCTCTAGAGTGCTCTCTGCTGCCATGCTCCATTGAGGTCAATTCAGTGTTCAGTTAGTGCAACTGCAAGTAAATTTCCTCTGAATCAAAGATGGCAGACAAACTGTCACCCCTGCCGACCACTGCTGGCATATCCTGTCAATCCTTCTATGCTAAAAGAGCCCAACAGGTAAAAAAAAATATGATGATATGCAGTAACATCTAGGGAAGGATATTATCTGTTTGGAATAAGAAATTGTTATGTCTAATATGTAGAAAACTACGATTAACCATGTGTCCACTGTAGTGGACATCATGCATTACCCACTATATTTTTTTAACATAAGTCATAAATTGTCTCACTGTTTTTTGGGACTGTTTTGGTTATAAGTAAGCATATAATTGTTACATTTATAAGCTACTCATTTAAAATGTATATTTCTGTGCAGATCAGCTGTAGTTTGAGTTACTATAATAATTATTTTATCATATTTTGTAGACTTCAAATGCAGCAAAGAATAAGGCAGCGTACAGAATAGTCCAGGAAATTCCATCCAGCTCCAGTGATGATGATTTCATTGATGAGTGCAGTGATGATGAGTTCAGTGATAAGTCCAGTGATGATGAGAGTGGCTGCCAGAGCAGAACAGAGACATAGGAACTACGGACAGCCTAGGTGTGATGAACACAGAAGTGTTTGGAGATGCAGAGACTAAGATGTCAGTTTGTGTTTTCTTCCAGCATGCTACTAAGGGCTTGGTAATACTGTCCTGCATCGTTATAGAACTGTGTAGACTCAAAAATGTTTCTCTTGTTGGAGATAGTTTGCCATATTCAGGTGTAGGATTCACAGCTAGGACTGTTGATTGGTTTTGTTATTTACGTCTAAACATTGGGGCCTTATGAGTTGAAAGTTCCAAAAAAATTGCTGAGATGTTTTTCAAAGGATACAAGCAAACAAGTGTTTGTATATTTACAATAGAACACAAGGTAATTAATTTTTATAGTAAATTCACAGTATTTCATGCTAAGTGCTCAGGCGCATGTAGTCCACTGGAGTGGACAAGTTTATAACTTTATAAAAAAACATATTTTTGGGGAAAAAAGAGTTGAACATTTTTTTTCATGTCCTGAGAAGAATAAAAGCACTTAAGAAAAAAATCTTGACCAAGGCTTTCATAATTCATGCATCAGAGGGTTAAGCATGAAACAGCAACTCGAAGCAGTGAGTGGTATAAAAATATCTATTTCTCCTTTAATCAGTGTCATATTGAGTAGAAGCAGAAGAAGTATAAATAAATAAAAGTGCATTGTAGTGGTCTGCCCTGCTGCCTGTTCAGGGACTGTCTTGCTTTTCACCCATTGTCAGTCAAGTTAAACTTTTCTTAGACCAAAACAAATGATAACAGGATGCATGGCCAATTTACCAATCAATTAATCCAAGAATGTAAAACATGCAAACTAAGCTATTACATCTTAGAAATCCAAACTGTTCTGTTTTATAGGGAGATGACTGTTTTTTGGGTTTTGTTTTTTTTTTTTTTTTTGTATTTTCCATTTTTGTTATAGTTTCAATCAATAAAAATAACCAGTAATCCAATTCTGTCTACAGTAGATAAACCATGGCCTTTTCCTAAGTGCATTATGAAAAAAGTCAGTGAATTACATGTGAAGGGCTCTGTTGTCATAAGCATGGGAACTATCGTCACTTCCAAATTTTGCTTCCATAAATAAATAAATACATTTTGATGGTGCATTAATTTGTTCCTAACTGTCTCCAGCAACTGCACAGTTGACTTTTGTTTGATTTCAGTGTCCCCAGTAACCTCTATACTGTATTTATGATCTTTTTTTTTAAAGTACATCTTCAACAGAAAACAAATAATGTTGTTGGAACAGAGCTTTACCTTTCAGTTAATGATAGTGAGATGATTCTATGCCATCATGTTTGAATGTTAGCGCTTTAATAAAAGTAGTCTTTGCTTACTAGTCTACAAGTGTGCCAAATGTGTTATGCACAGATGTGAGCCTGTAAGAGTATCAAAGAAACAACCGTTTTTGGGGGGGTTTTTCTTTTGAGTCATCTCTCCCCATGTGTGATCCAGAGGAGCTCTGTACAAAGGTTATCTGGCCTGTCCTACAAGGAGTGTAACAGGGCCAGCTGCTGGCAGAGGTGCTGTGATGCGGACGGCTGCTGTTGTGTGATGGCTTCACTCAGCAGGGATGAGTAATGGTAAACAAGTGTGGCAGTGCGGTCATAGCTCTGGGGAGGCAGAGCCAGAGGAGAGCTGCAGTAAAATGTCAGCGCACAGTTTCTTCATGGAGTTCACAGACTGGTTTGAGTGCCAATGCAGGATTTCTAAATAGGCAGTGAGTTCCAGATTGGCAACTATTAGGTTAAATTTTTCTGGTGATAATGAGTGTCAGTGGCAATGCCTTATCGTAGAGTTTGATTTGAAGGTCATCTGCATACATGGGAATACAGACACAAGCCACTCCAGTCTCACTAAAAAACAAGACAAGACCTCAGTGGGGATACTTGCCATCCAACTCTATTTCTCCAATGCCATTTTTAGATCATCCTCCGCGTGTAAGCAAATAATTCACATCCTACTTCCACCAGCACAGCCAACTTTTTCCTTGGAGCCAACTCGGTCTCTGCAACTGACATGAGCCAGTTACAGTCGTCTGGTTCCAGGAAGTACAGCCATTGCTCTTTTTTAATTTTTCTTTTCTTTTTTTTTCTCTTGAGCTAATTTGATTCAATGTACTCAGTGAAAGTGTTGCATTTGTCCACTGCACAAAAATATGCATTTAAAATTTTGGCTCATGCTTTTTTTTGTTTTGGCATCTCTAAAAAATAAAGTTGAAGAAAAAACAACAAAAGCTGGCTATAACAAGGCAGAAGCTGTGAAGGGAAAAATTAAATCTCTGTAATTGAACACCCCATGTGGATCGACATCTGTGTGATGCAGTCAAGTGTGGCTGGCCATGGATGTAATTTGGGGCTGTGCCTGCTGTAACATGCGCAGATAAGAGGGCCTTGTGAAAATGTAAATTCTTCTCTTTTAAAACGGTCCAGCGAAATCCCACCTCCCCTCAGCTCAAACATCTCTACTGGACATTAAAAAAAAAACAGAGCCTTAGCTGCTCATTATGTGCCAAAAGGCTGCACAGCTTTCTCTGCCTCCTGTGTCTCGAGGATGCTGTTGTGCCATTGGGGGTAGACATCGTTAACTCTTTTAAATCTCTGTCAAACTTTGAGAAAAATGAGTTGATAAAGTCAGGGAATGTTGGTGAGGGGACAAACAAACATCAAATGATTTTTTTTAAGCTTTTGCTGCAGTTTTGTGTGACTGCTAACAGGAGATACTGTAACAGAAATGTACCCCATGAGGTGCAATAACAACAGACAGGGAGCGAACACTAATAGCAAAAAGTATTGCATTTGCTGTTAAATGTTCCACTTGTATTGCCGAAGTAACAGAACATAAAAATGTGTAGTTAATAAAAATAATGACAATCTATTTGCTGTGTTACAAGTAGCAACACAGTGTGCTGTTACTGTATGACTTATAATAAATGCACTTTACTAAAGCTAAATCTGAATACTTTTTGATCTTATTAATTGCACCTTCTCTTTCCCTGCTTTTTCTTTTATTACCAGGCACACAGACACCACAGTACTGCTCAGGGTGCTTGCCACCACAGCAACCTAATGAGTTTTCACACTGTCCAACAGTTAGATCGGGCTGCCTTACAAGGACTGGTGATTTGCTGCTTCGTCTCTATCTCTTTATCTCTACAGGGCATTGATACTTTAATCATCACAGAAGCATGGCTTTGAATTCAAACAATTATTTAGGTGACCGTATTAGGCATTCTCACAGCTGGATCTGATTCCTCATATTACATTTGTGAAATGTGTTAAAGGCAATTATACCAAGGAACACATTCATATTAGATATCAGGGATAGGATAAAGCTGCTGTGTTTTTGTTATACCAGCAGTCTAAATTTTCCCAAAGCACTGTCACTGGCTGCAAGACATCATTAGCCTAACTGGTGGTATGAAACACAATGTATAAGCATATCATATTTAGAACTATTAACATATTCTATCAGTATCTGCATCTATATTTATGTTTATGTATGGATTGGAGATTATGACACTGACAAAAAGACAGGAGGCAAAGCTGGACTTGGCAGAGTTGAAGATGATAAGATTTCCATTTGGAGTGACCAGAATGGAAAGGATTAGAAATGAGTACAGTTCAGGCTTAGTCTGTGTTTGGATATGTGCACAGGAGGGATATGAGAATATAATAGGCAAATGATGTTAAATATGTAGCTGCCAAGCCTGAGGAAAAGAGGAAGACCACAGAGAAGATTCATGGATGTAGTGAAGGTGACTATGCAGAGGGTTGTCATATCAAAGGATGCCAGGGATAGGTCAAGTTGGAGGCAGGTAGTCTGCGGATCATCAAAGCTGAAAGAAGTGTTTTTCTATGGATTTGAAGGATTGCTATATGCATTTTAAATATAGCAAATGTTGCACATTTTCATTAAACTGTATTAAAGAAAAAAAGTCTCATGCTTCTATTCGCTCATTAAACACAACTCTATATCCATTGTACTGACCCACATTGCAGGCTACTTGACCCACTCTTCCATCTAGTGTTGAGTACGTGACATTACGTCTGTCATTATAGAGAATTAAATTGTAAAAGGTTATAATAGTCGAACATTAAACCAAAAGATTTATTATGGATAAGAGTAGTTTATGAGACAATAAACGACGGTAGTAGTGACGGATAATATTTTGCTTTTCACGAGGTCAGGGTGCATTAATATTTTGCATTTGGATGAAGTGCGCATGCGCAACAGGGGCCGGATTCTGCTAGAAGGATCAAATGTTTTTGTTTTCGTGCGGGATGGAAGGTAGTTGACAGGTCGACATCGATATCTACGACGGCAAACGTTTCTCAGGTAAACAAAACAACCCTACGTTTCTTGTCGGTGTTTGTATTTATTAGTTGGTGTCACCTTTTAAGTCGAAGCAGATAGCATGTTTGGGCTACATATGCTAGTAGGTTACCCAATGTTAGCTTTAGTAACGCTGTATTTCATAGCTTCTATTTCATGTGTCTTACAACAGCCTCGTGTTTATTTGGTATAATTTAGAGTATGAGGCCACAGGAAGTTGGAATGGAGCTTAGACGTTAAGATGAGCTAACATAACCGCAGGCATGTCACAACCTTTGATGCTAGTATGTAAACACAGTGCTGATAAGATCTAAACACGCTGCGCATACATGTACACACCTGTTTGACATCGTCTTCCATAAATATCATCATATAACCAAAAATAGCCAAGTTATTCTAAGGAAACTGAAATGGGAATGTTTTCATGTTGCAGGGTACTAGAATATTCCAGTAACACTCCCATTCAGTGGTATTTCCAAATACAGTTTCATACTTTTTCTAAAGTAAAATAAACTGGCAGATATCATAACAGTAAAACATCATTTGACTTTAAAACCTCCAGTGTCACTTGTGGGAGTGTTTCAGGTAGAGTTTTATTTCATTGTATAACATTATGAGGTCAATAATAAGTAATCCATTACTGTAACTATGGTTTCTGCTGTTCTTTTAAAAAGGTTGTCTTACCTTTACTTGTGTGTACTGACAGAGCAGGCAGTGCAGATTCCGTGATATTGTTCTATAAGTAAAAGAACAACAAAGTGTGGTCAGAGTGTTGGCTAGAAAATTGTTTTTGTTCTGTAATTGTATTTTTATATTGCAGATAACTGAGTGTAAGCTAAAAGTGTAAGGAACAGCGTTATATTTATAGGCCTATAAATGACCTGCAGTAATGTAAATGTATTCCAGAGAGAATGGTATACTCAAACAAATACACCCATCCTTTAGAGGAAATAGGTATCATGCTGAAAGACGTGTTTTATTTGGATCACATTTAAACTAACATAACAAGACAGTTGACACTGAAACATATACAAGATATCTGGTATTAACGTCCCAGGGATTGTTTTGGAGTCAATAAAGGAACTCATAGTTGTTCAGTATGATACACTTAGAAATGGAAAAGTTGTAGTCTGCCCACATGATTCAGCTTGTTCTACTGCAGAAGTCACTATAAATAGCATTGGTACCTAAAATGTCTCTTTTGAGAGTTGCAGGCCTAAAAAGCAACATTTTAACCAGTAAGCCTTTAGCAGTTATAAATAAATCTGTAAGGTGTTATGTAGTCTCTTCTGACTTTACGGCTTTCTTTACACAGCTGAATCAACTCTACTTGCAGTGACCTTGTAACAGCCTGCAAGAAGACAAAGCCATGGGGAATACAAGCAGTGAGAGGGCTGCAATGGGCCATGGTGAGAAGGCGCAGCGGAGGGACAGCCGAGGTATCAAAGAGGGCGAGAGGCCAAAAATCCTCATGGATAGCCCAGAGGATGCTGATATTTTTCATGGAGAGGACATAAAGGTAAATTGGGCTGCTCTCTTAGAGGTGCATATCAGGT
This sequence comes from Maylandia zebra, assembly GCF_041146795.1. Classification (NCBI taxonomy): domain Eukaryota; kingdom Metazoa; phylum Chordata; class Actinopteri; order Cichliformes; family Cichlidae; genus Maylandia; species Maylandia zebra. The sequence continues at coordinate 38,939,788 of NC_135173.1, read as the reverse complement.
AGAATTTATAGCCTTCTTGGCCCTGTAGATCTCTTCAAACTCTAATCCTTGTTGATAAATAATATTCTTGTGTATGATGTGCATTTAAGGCACCCTTAGAGAAAGAGGAGTTCCTTGCTTGGCAGCAAGACTTAGAATCAGATGACAAAGCACCAACTCTGGAACGGCCGACAGTCTTTCGCTGGAAAGGAGATGGAAAGGAGGTCTACCTCTCTGGATCCTTCAACAACTGGACCAACAAAATTCCCCTTATTAGAAGGTGAGAGCATGTTATAAATCTGAACATGTTTTTCAGGTTGAATTTCTGGCTGTTTATCTTTTGAGATTTAAACTCGAGTTTTAACAGATTTCTTTTATTCCTATTTGCATATGAGAAAGGTTTACTAGAACAAGCCAAGAATGTGAGTTCTTCTTCTTTGTTAATCGCTGGTTTAACTTACCTGTGTGCCAAATGTTTTCTTTTCTTTTGTTTGTGATCTATCAAAGTCAGAACACCTTTGTGGCAATTGTCGATCTACCTGAGGGGGAGCATCAGTACAAATTTTACGTGGATGGTCAGTGGACCCACGACCCAGCTGAGGTAAGCCGTTACTCTCACAGTCATTTATGACCTGTTGTCAAACAAGCATATTTTACTTTACTTACCTAGACCTCAACACAAAATCTGCAGCAGTTTCAGTTTTTAAAGGCACTGCAGCTCTGCCATTCCTGTAAAGTCTGGGTAGACAAAAGCATATATTCACTAATGCATTAATATTATCATTACATTATGAGTAATAACTTGTGAGTGTATTAAGGCCACTAGTGTAGGTTATGATGAGCTGGCTTCATGACTGACTGCAGGCATGTATCTGAGTCACCTTATCTGATGTCATGCTTTAACAATAAACATCTTTTTTTCTCTCTTCAGAAATATAGTAACAAGTGTATAAAATATTAGCACACACATATGGTAATCAGGACAAATGGTGCAGTGGAGGGCCATGACTAGAGGTAGAGTAGTCATGAGTGGACATTAGTTTAAGAGGCTTAAGTGGTTTGCTTCACATCATGATGCTTGTTAAAGCAAACACTGGCCTGCTATTATATAAAGTATGTCTTTTTGGTCTATACTTTTGAGCTTTATTTGTGAGTTTTATTGTCTCCTGTTTCCTAACAGCCTGTTGTAACCAGTCAGCTAGGCACAGTCAACAATATCATTCAGGTAAAGAAGACTGACTTTGAGGTTTTTGATGCGCTAATGGTGGATTCGCAGAAATGCTCTGACATGTCAGGTGAGTGCTGACAGCCACTGTTTATCTGTGCTTTTTTTTAAACATTTACTGATCCAGACTACATGTCTGGAAAGCAGGGGTATAAAAGTGTTCAAAAAGAATCTTCATTCATTTTAAAGACCAACTTTTTTTGTTCCTGCCTTTTTTAATGGATTTCAACATTGCTGTTAAAATCTATAGGTTTGAAAATAATTTAATGTTCTTGTCATACTGTTTCCCCCCCTTTTTCCCCCCCCTCAGACCTTTCTAGCTCTCCTCCTGGGCCATATCATCAGGATGCTTATGTCCCTAAACAGGAAGAGAAGTTAAAATCTCCACCCATTCTTCCACCTCACCTTCTACAGGTCATCCTTAACAAAGACACTGGGATTTCTGTAAGTAGCTGTAATCTGAGATGAATTTGGCTTATTCCCACTTTCCCCTGCCTGCATTTCATAAAAATAGAATAGCCCTTTATTGTCATTGTACACGTACAACAAAATTGTGAAAAAAAAATGCATCCACAAGAATAAATAATACAGATCATTTATTTTAAATGTTGTTGTTTTGTTTGTCATTGTTTCAGTGTGACCCTGCACTGCTCCCAGAACCCAACCATGTCATGCTCAACCACCTCTATGCACTTTCCATTAAGGTAAGGTTTCAGGGTGACTTTTAAGATTTTTGTGTTTGATGTTTTTCGGTAGCGTGTGAGAAAACTTGATCGGCTTTGTAAGCATTTTAACAGAAAGTGTGCGCTGCTGATGCTTTTGCTTTTAGCAAGCTTGCACGTTGTTGGCACAGCAGATTGAATCTATGCATTGCCAAAAAGGCTGATAAATGGGACAGAAGAACAGATGAAGGACAGATAATTCTCCTTCTTTCAACTCTCTGACAGGAAAAACAAACTTTACTTGCATTTCAAGATAGCCACAGCAAATGTCTGCATGTCAACAAAAAAAAGGAGTGGAAAACAACTATGTGTATTTTCCATTTCAGGTAGTGGGTGGTCAGATATTCACTTTTTTCCATTTGGTTTCTCTTGTAATGTAGTTAAGTAGTTGTACATGAAGCAGATAAAATGTTGCTGTATTTAGCTTAAACACATTTTTTAATGACTTTATGTTCACTAGTGTGACCTGTGAGAAAAACTTGCATTTTGGGGACAATCTAACTGGCTCTGTTGAAACTTTACTAATTGTAATTTCTCATCTTCTTAATGACTGTTGATATATTAGTAATGCTGCAAAGTTACAATCTTGAATATGCATCACATTATTTCATTATGTCTTATGTTTGGTTGAGTAATCTGATTTAAAAAATACTTCTGTCCTTTAATAGGTTCTTTAAAACAAACTGTTCAGACAGTTCAATTCTAGAAATTGCAGTGCTTTTAATAGCTTAAAACTTAACTAACAAATAAACCCTTTCATTGTATTCATGAGATGTTGAAATCAAATGCAACAATAAATAGTACAGCAATGTCAAACAAAAATCAGGCATAATATAAAATAGCCTTTACTTGGTCTTCTTGGAAGTCTTTGTTACGTTAGGAGGCAAAAAAAAAAAGTTCTGACAGTATTGCTTCTCCTGGATGAGGTAGTGTGTTTATGTGTGTGTTTTGTGCACCTCCATGTGTGTCTGTGTGTTTAAATGTGCTAGTGAATGAGTTATCGTGTGTGTCCGTAACCTTTAAAGGAGCATGTGGTGGCTGCAATGAAGAAAAGTGAGCATATCACCATTCTCAGAACTGAGGTTTGAGGCCACGTTTCCTGCTGCACAAACAGACACTCTGATAGTGTAGATGTTAGTAATTAATGTTAATAGTTAATGTTTAGGATAATTCAGTCTGCAGCCTAACAATCCCAGGTCAGTGACTCAGTGTTACTGGCCTGTGGAAAGAAAAAAGGAAAAAAAGCAAGCTTTTATTTTTATACATTTCTTTTAAATATATAAAAAAAAATATATATATTTACTATATATATCTGACACATTTCAATAGTAATACAATTTAATTGATATATTTTATTTATAATGTATATTATTAATCTAATGCTTCAAAATAATGTCACTTTATGTCAGAGCTTATTGAAGAGGTGATTTGATGAAGGACTCCCACCATGGGCACCCTTTCAAGTTTGTGAATGTGATAACTTGAGAAGAAGGTGACGCATCACCTTCAAATTGATGCCAAAAGTGTATTTACTAAAAGTTTTCTGAACAGGACTTTCAGAAAACATGACCTCAACTTAAAGGTCAGAGGTCATGTTTTCTGAAAGTCCTGTTTGTAAGGGTGATATTTTCTATATTGTCATTTCTGCTTAGAAACATATAATCATTTATGCTTAGAAATATATAATCATCTGTGTGCTGATAAAAATCATATCCTTATTAGTAGAGCAGGGTGATATGACCGAAAATATTTATCACGATATACATTTGAAAATTTGCGATAACGATATAACTGACGATATAATTGACACTAGACAAAATACTTTACAACTCCACAACTTTATTAGTGCAAAGAACCCCATCAATGTATTTTCACTTAAACAAGCAGCTGTTTTTTATGTGCATTAAAGTTATATAAAAATGTAACAGTGTAAATTCCCTGCTAAGAGTTTAACCAAAAGGTATTTCCAGTGGAAATTGGCCGACATATCCTCAGCATAACCATGTATGATATCCACAAAACTTAAAAAGAGGTTATACACATAATACGGTAATATTATGTTGAAGCGCAGTACGTATCACTCCGTGAGGCTCCTGCCTACGATAGCCGTAATGCTCCGACAATCCATCAAGCGGTGCGGGTTCGTAGCTTAGCAAAGTCGTACTGAAACATTTGACAGATTTTTGAGCGCCGTGTACCACATAAAATCGTTTCAAGGTCAGTAAACACAACCAGAATTCATACATAAGGCACACGGGATTATAAGGGGCTCTGTTGATTTTCAGAAAAATCAAAGGATTGATTTTAACCCTTAAGGACCCACAGTGACACTGGTGTCACTGCCCCTTTACACTTAAAGAAAAACTATTTATAATGGTTTAACTTTGACTTTTAACTAATAAAGTCCCTAAGTGACGTCTACTGCACAAACTAATTCAGTCATGTGACAAGTGAGGCACTCTGGGTGTTCAAGACACCATTTTCAAAGTCTTGGTCCACCTGGTTAGCTAATGAGACCGCTGTGCTAATTTTAAAAACTTTCTTTTCTTTTTGCAAAGGTAAGCTTTTACTCATTCAGCAATTCTAAACTTCAGATAAGATGTCATAGGTCCCTTGTAACCTAGTTTGGTAATATTTCTGAACCAATTTGATCTAGAATCAGTTTGTTAAACATCGCTGTGACAAATATGTCACATTGGGCATTAAACTCCAAATTTTCTTAAAAAAACTGATGTGACATATTTGTCACAAAAAGACAAAAACTGATCATTTGCTTAGTCAGTTTAGCTCATTCAGTTATTTTAAGTAAATTTATTCTTTGTTGTTAATTCTCAGTCATATTTAACTAAATTCAAGCATAACTAATTTTTTAAATTACCTAAATTTGTGATGGAACTTTACTTTAGCTTTGTCGAGGCGTTTTTCAGTTACCCCCCATTTTTTATCATTTTCACTCTTTTGTAGAATGGATAAAAAGAAAAAATATAGTGTTCAAGATGCGCTGGAGTTTATCACTGCAGAGGACAGTGAGTATGAGGGATGTGAAAGTAGCTCAGATGAAGATTCTGAAGACCCTAATTACATCCCCCACAAAGACGTGGAGAGTGATGAATCAAGTGAATCCAGTGATTCAGACAGTTGTGATTCAAGTGATTTAGAGACAGAGCCACATTCAAGCCATATGGACACTGGGCAGCCCAAGGCAGCTATCAAAGGACAAAAATTCTCCTGGAGAAAGAAATGTTCGAAACCCCTGAGACCACATTCAAGGGACCCTGTGCCAAACCTCCAGATGAGATCCACACTCCACTAGAGTACTTCAAAAACTTCATCACAGATGATATGCTGCTGTTGTTAATGGAACAAACAAATTTATACAGTGTACAAAACTCCAACCATCTGAGAAATGTAAATACCACTGTTAAAGAACTAGAAATACTCACTGGTCTCTATCTGAGGATGGGTCTATGCCAAATGCCTGGAAATCGAGCATACTGGGAAAATGACACCAGGTGTCCTATGGTAGCAGATAACATGTCCCGCAACCGATTTCAAACCCTGTTGGGATCTCTACATTTCACTGACAATACAGATTTATTACACAGAGATGCAGAAGACAAGTGCTGGAAGATCTGTCCATGGCTTGAAATGTTTCGCAACCAATGCCTGGATATCGTCCCAGAGGAGTACAACTCTGTTGATGAGCAAATGGTACCCTTCAAGGGGACACACAGCCCAATAAGGCAGTATGTGAAGGGAAAGCCCCACCCCTGGGGATTGAAAATCTGGGCCCGGTGCTCATCCTCTGGTATGCTCCATGATTTTGTTGTTTATCAAGGTGGTACTGGGAAGAAGACTTTACTTGGGATTGGAGGAGATGTTGTGGTGAAGTTGTGTGAAACTCTGCCAGCTGAGCAAAACTACAAAGTTTTTGCTGATAACTTCTTCTCCTCAGCCCCACTTGTGCTCACACTTCTTCAGCGACAGATCTACTTTGTAGGAACACTTCGTGGAAATCGCTTAGCAAGTTGTCAGCTTGAAGATGAAAAAAAGTCTTGCCCAGAGAGGCAGGGGATCTGTTGATGCCAGGGTGAATAAGGAGGAGAGCATGGTTATTGTGAAGTGGTATGACAACAAATCTGTTACCCTCATCTCATCCTATTGTGCAACTGAGCCTCAAGATACAATCCGTCGCTGGAGCAAATCGGGCAAGGCATTTGTTGAGGTCAAAAGGCCACACATTGTGAAGGAGTACAACACATTCATGGGGGGTATTGACCTGCTTGACGCCTGCATTGCAAGGTACAAGTACCACATGAAGTCACGGAGGTGGTATCTCTACCTGTTCTGGCAAACCATCATGCTCGGTGTTGTCAACGCATGGTTGATTTACCGTCGTGACTGCAAGCTACTTGGTGTCCAAAAGCCACTGAAACAAAGAAGCTTCCAGGCAGAAGTTGCCACAAGCCTGATCCTTTGGAAATCACACAGGGGGCGCCCATCACAGAACATCTCATCACCACCTCCACCACCCAAGAGAGTTCGTGTTGGAGTTCCAGAGGATGTCCAGACTGATGAGGTTGCACATTGGCCTGTAAAATGTGAAAAGCGAGGTCGGTGCAAAAATTGCAAGGTGAATGCAACTACCACCCTCTGTGAAAAATGTGATGCACGTCTTTGTTTCACAGAGGAAAGAAATTGCTTCAAAAGTTATTATTACCAAAGGTAAACTTCTAACAACTGGAAAGAAAAAAGCCATTTGAGCAAGTTATTGACTTTATGTAACATTCTTTTCTATTTTGGCACAATGTTTTTATATGCTCATGTTTTTAGTTCATTACACCTCTCTAACGTTAATGTTTTTTCAGTGACATTTTCAATTGTACCTCCAACATTGGGCTGATTTATATGATTTTTTTTCCAAGAAGCTTGTTGAAGTAAACCAAGAAATGTTACCATCATTATCCATGTTAAGAATTTGAAAATAAAAAGGAAATTATGTTTTTAAAAGCAAGAAAGTGTTTACAGAATTACTTTCTAAATATGGAACAAATGTACAATGTAAAATGTAAAAGACAGAGAAAGAGCCAGGGACAACAACCTCACATTAGAAAGGTATAGTAATCATCCTATTTTCAGTTGCAGATGATAAAGGATTCAGAAAGTTTATTCATGCAGGTAATTAGTAATTCCTTTTGTGCATAATTTTATATTATTGTTAATAATAAATTAATTAAAGCAACAAATCAACCTGAAGAGCCAGTTCGGAGCCAAAAGAGCCGGCTCTTTTCAGTGAGCCGAACGGAAAGAGCTGGTTCTCTAAAAAGAGCCAGAAATCCCATCACTAGTTGTTCAGATATGCCAGCTTAAGAATGTCACGTGTATTTGTAATTGCATATTCATGAATGATTGCTTGCTGACAATAAAAAGGGCTCTAGCGAAGGAATCAGTTGAAGTTGGTTGAGTTCAGGTGAAGGAATCTTTTCCTCAACTTTGGCTGGCTTCCCTTGCAAGCCACAAACACGGACAGTACCTTCTTGCCTTGTTTGTCGTGCAGTTGTTGGTCTCGCGTTCCAGCGGGGTTTGTGCCAAGATAAACCCAACACTGTTAATATGAGAAACTTCAGAACAAGGTGACATAGGATTTTGAAATCAATACCATAGATGTGTCTACCAGGAGGCTGGCGGTTGCCAGTATTTTCTTCTTTCATTTTTTTTTCTTTATCTACATTTATATGCGAGTCTGAACAGACTTGGGTGTGAACTGCTACTTGACTGGTAGGAGGAGGCCTGCAACCATGATGCTGCAATTCTGGTTTCATGTGTGTCTTAAAAAAGCCATAGCCCTACCAATTACAGTTTAACCATACTGGCTTATAGCATGGTGGAACTGTACATGGTAAGACTGATGCTACTGTTTCCATCCTAGTTGAAAGCATGCATTGCGTGAGGTTTTAAATTGACTTTTCCTGTGTGTTGTGTCTTTCTGTCACAGGACGGAGTGATGGTACTCAGTGCAACACATCGCTATAAGAAGAAATATGTCACCACCTTGCTTTATAAGCCCATCTGATGAAGCATTCTTTTCTATATTTGGAGCTGTTGTTAACTGTACACCGAGTGTACAAAATGCTAGCCACACTTTTTTCAAAAAAAAAAATCTAGTGTATATTCCTTCCAGGTTTCACCAGTTAGATCCATTCTGACCAAAAGAAGCAGCCTTGCATAAGCACGAGGGAACAAATTAAGTTTGTAAAATGTTGACTTGATTCCCAGAAAAAAATTTGGACTGAGGGTTATAGTAATTGCTTTACAGTAATACACTAAAAGCCATACAAACAAATAACAAATGATTCAGTTAGACAGCCACTTACTGAAAAACAGACAGAAAAGAGTTATTTTAAAGGAAGCCTGCTGTAAAAGGCAGTTTAAGTGATGATGCTGCTTTTCCCATGCAGTACATCACATCTGATTTTTGTGTCATATATCAGCGCAACTAACTAATAGCTGGATTGGATTGGTGGGTAAATGGGGTCACTGTGTTCACTTCAGTTCTGTGTTACTCTGTTTACTATAGGAATATTTAATACGTAACATAGACTATAGTAAAATGGCCTGCCTGCATTTGTATAGCGCTTTTCTAGTCCTTAAGGACCCCAAAGCGCTTTACACTACATTCAGTCATTCACACATTCACACAATTATATAGAACATCGTGGTTTTTGGGCACCTGTTTTGAAGCCTGATGTTGGGTACTTCAAGTATTATTTCTTTCTTTTCTTTTTTTTTTTTTTTTAAACTGGCAAACGAGTGGTGGTTGTGACACTTAGTCATTACATACACAACAGTGCTCTTACAGTAACCTGCTTTTTCCCTAGTTTTACCCTGAATGCGACTGCAGTTTCCAAAGTGAACATAATTTAGTATTACATAAGATGACTGAAAGCATAAACTCATTAGTAAAGTGTTTACGGTGGTCATAAGTCAGTAGAAAAGTAGGGTTATTTTACTTCCATAAAATCTGATTTCTCTGGCCCTCTGACCACCACCAGTAGGCAACGGGTGAAGTGTCTTGTCCAAGGACACAATGACCGAGACTGTCCGAGCCGGGGCTCGAACCGGCAACCTTCCGATTACAAGAGGAGCTCCCAACTCTTGAGCCACGATCGCCCTTTTAATATACAATCTTTGGCCACCAACACCCACTATAGCTTCATTTTAATAGCAAGAACTAACAAAGCATGCAGGGAGCCAACAGTAAAGGGTAAGTGGAGGCATTTCATGATTCCTACACCAGTAGGTTTGCTTGGTTGGTTTGTTTGCAGTGCTCTGTGTATTAGTTTTGATTTGGCAAAGTCAGCTGATGACAGAAAAGTGCAGTTGACGGTGCTGTCTGTGCCAGCTTGTCTTTTGGCATTTTGTTTGTTAACGTCACATGCTGCAAAGCTTTTAGTGCATTTTAATAAAATGAAAAGTTGTGCTCTAATTAATTAAAAACAATTTCACAGTAAAGCAGCAAAGAGAAAAGCACAGCTTCTCTCACACTTTGCTAAAATGAAGGAAATGTGGTAAATTATTTTTCATTAATTTCTTAATGTTGTATTTATTAGTTTATTAAATATTGTTAAGTACCAAAATGACTACTAATTTATATATACTATATCCGGTTGTTCAGTGATGACGCGACGAATCCTACTTCCGGGTCTAAAGTAGTCTGCGTTTAATATGGCTTTTGTGTTGTTAACATGTTTAATGTTACGTATTTTCTTCTATTTGATCTCAAAAAGCTCCTAAAACAGTCAGTGATCACTGTTGACCTCCCTCGGCTTTTATTACCACTAATCATTTATTTAAGCTCAGTTTTTAAAACCTTAGGATGTAACTACAGCCCAGCCCATGCAGCAGTATATGAATGACTAACCTCGTATTGTGGATGGATTATCTCAGTTGTTCTCCTGGCTGAAGTTTGGTCCTTTTACAGCATCCTGCCATGCGATTACATTTGTTCCTGACCACCGAGAACACTCACGTTAACTTTTATCGAGTGGGAAAAAAGATAGCTTGTTTATATTATGCTAACATAGCTGTGTCGCTAGCTGTCACGTAGCACATCATTATATACCAGCTAGCCCAACTTCAGTAACCCTACAAACGTCACTGCTGTTTAGTTTTCTGTCTTCATTTATGCTGGAAGTGATAACAGAGCTGTACGTTTTAATTTGTTTCCAAAACCCCGCAGTCAGGACATGCTATATTGTATTTAGATAGAAGCTAGCGAGCTAACTCCCTGCTAACTTCTAACTCCGTTAAATGTCATAAATTCCGTTTTCATGGATGCCTGGATGTTAAACTCAATTGTTACACCTGGTAGAGCAGAACGCCGATCATTTTATTAAAGATGAAAGACTTTAGACAGTTTTTCAACTCTCAGTAATGCCATAGTGATCGTTTGATATATGGACCTGCAGCGGAGTTTAGACCCAGACACGGCTAGTGACGTCAGACTGAACAATCGGATAGTGCTAAGACAATTAAGGGAACACTTGAATGATTGTAACTATGACCTTTGCTGTGATTTTTGAATCCAGCCCCCAGAGGGTTAATGAGTTTGGTTTTTACTGATTGTTGTTAGGTTGTTTTGTTCTGAAAAAACTACACAATGTATGTCAGTAAAGATTGTTTTACTTGAATACTTAATTCGTCAAGATCTAATGTGTAATGTAATTTCCCCCTTTTTATTTGGTACATTTTGGTTTTTCAAAGGTTGTAAGGGAATGATTAAGGCAAGTGCATATACAGTGGCATTGAGTGATGCCCAAAGTGATGGCACCCATGTCTATATTGTGACTGAAAATACTGGCTCAGTAAATTCTTGTAACCTGCATGACAGTTATAGATTAACCTAAACATTATAAGAGGTTAGCAACTCTGAGATTATGCACACAATTTGTATTACCAGTTACAGTGCATCTCTTTAGTATGGTAATGTCACTCCATTCCCACTTAATCTGCCTCTATTTGTTCCAGTGACTGCCCTTTGCAGTGCTCAACTTTATCTTTTCTTAGCAGAATGTGGTAGAACATGAACACGTTTGTAATTAAAACAGACAAAAATGTAAGGACTCAAAATGATTACTAATGCTGAGAAAACCTCATTGAAAGACCTCAGATAAGTACGCGCTGCTTTTGTCTTTCTCGTGGCTGAGAAAACCACAGCGGCACAATCAAGAATGTAAATGTTGAGGTCAAAGAAAGACAAAATGCCCTGTGGTAGCTTAACTGTTTTTGTGTTATGTTGTTGTTTATTTATTTAGCGATGATCATACTGAGCACATTAAATAAGTTTTGTCAACTATTCACCAATATATCTTTTTTTTTCCTACATTGTTTTGTTGTGAAAACTAGTCTTAGCTGTGGTTATGACCATTCCAGTCAAAAGTTAGACAAGAGTTAAAAAAAAAAAAGAGAGCGAATAAGCCTTTAATTTAGGGCATGTACTCCAAATAAACTAATGTATGCATCTGTGTAGATTTATATAGGTGCCATCACACACATCCTTCCTTCTTTTACTGATGTACTTTATCAAGAGTGACACCAGGTAGTTGCTCCCTACTGGTTTAGCTGATGTGGCATAGATCATTGTGAGCACCAGTTTCCTTCAAATAATGTTTCAGATCCATTATTTTGTTGATTTTAAACAACTGCTCCTGAAATTTGTGGTTATAATGTGTGAGCTTTTCTGCTCTGTGTGTTGTGTTGATTTGATAGGGCGTCAAGGACTGAATTTTTTTTTTTAAAGCTGTGTGAATTGAACCAACATCATTTTATTTTATAATTTTTGTGTCTGTGCATGATATCACCATAAAAATATGACTCTGATTATTTTGATTTTGACGAAGTCACATTTGTTCATGTTAATTTTGCTGTCAGGACTGACATAAAGGTGATTGTGGGATGTTACCATGCTAGACATATAAATCCATTTCACGTAGTCATTTTAATCATTGCAATTTGCAAACCTTTTAAGCACTTTTTTTCATTCTAAGAAAGGTATTTATTAAAGAATATGTTTTTAAAATTTATATATTGCGTCATGTTTTAATTTATAACATGACTGCAGCCATTTTGATCATTAGAGCTGAACCTTCAGTAACTGACTGACCTTTGTGCAGTCATTACACAGTCATTATTTATAAAGTGCATATTGCATTCCAGTCATATTAGGGCCCCTGCAGAATTGGGAAAGTATTTTATTTGTCATTTTCAGAGGACACCTTAAAGTCATACACCTGCATGGAGAATGATACTGAAAGCTGTTTTATACCTGTGTAAAATATTGGCAAAAACCTGTGTTCCAACCATATGGTACATTTTTAAAGTTTTAACATGAAATATTATATTCATCAACATCTACCCTTTAAATATATCCTAAAAATCCTATATGGCCCCTCTTCAAAAAATAAATACTGCTGTTATGAATTCTGAAACATGCTGTTTCCTGCTTTCTCCACTACAGATTGTTCTGTTAATGCACTTTGCATTGAAACTCAGTGGTCTGTACATCATTTGTTATCTACTGTATGTCATGTTTTATTTTTTTTGTTTTTTATTTTTTACTTTATAATTGTTATGTAATTATTTTTAAAAAGTGTCTAATAAATAAGTATTTTACATTGGCTAGCTGTGACATTATCTTTCATACTATATGGGTAATAACTAGGGCTGGATATCGTCACTGATTTCTAGAATCTTTTCGATTCAGATTCACAAGGTCCCGAATCGATTCGATCCATGATTCGATCGATTCGATTTGAATCGGGGAAATTTTTGACTCAGACAGTCAGAAATATTATAATTCTGATCACTTATCAGTACATATCTATATTTTTGTATCTATTAAAAGAAAGCTGACACTTGCGAGGCTTTATCAAAGGTGTAAGCATCACAGCAGATTCCTTTGTGTCGAAGTAACTGAGGGTAAAACACAGAAAAACATGAAGGAGGTTTTCCTGGTCTGGGTTTTTATAGTAGATGACCTTAAAAATATTGTGGCGAGCTCAGACAAGGAGGAGACAGAGGTAACGTCTAGTCTTGCTTCCTGCAGTGTTAGCCATCGAGCACAGCCGTTTATTATCATTTAACAGATGAACACACAACGCTAACACAACTGCTCGGCGCAGCTCTAGCGTAACAACCAAAAAAGGCGCTCTCTCCATCCAGAAACCCACAGTTGCAGAGAGAAAGCATCACCTGTAACCATGGCAACATAACGCTGCCGCCTGGAACAACAGAACATAGCTGTCAAAACAAAACCCCAAACAGCCCTGACCCGCTACAATAACAAAGTGAAGCAGAGCAAAGTTACAGAGGTTTGATTAGAGACACACGTAAGCATTTTGCATAAAAAGTTTAAATTTGTTCAGTATTGAACAGCAGAAATGAGGCTTTCTTGTTGGAAGTAAGTTAAAAAAAAAAAAAAAACCCAAAAAAAAAACAGCGGCCGACACCGTAGACTGATGGGTAAGAAGTAGGGGTGGGTTTTGATTATCGATTTAGAGAGAGCTCTACATGAAGTGTGATTTTATCGTGGTGGAAGCAAAACAGCAAAAGTAAGAGGAAATACGTGACAATGTTTATGTAAAGCGAAACGTGCAGCGTAATTTGGATGGTCTTTGGCTGCTGGTTCAGTCAATATTGTTTGGAGAGAGAGAAAACCTGCAGCTTCAGAATCTAGCGCAAAAAAGACGAAAACACAAAGCACCTGCCGACGCTTCAAAAGCTGTCGGCTTTCAGCCCTGACGGCGTTTCCGTGTCCGTGCCGTCAGGTGAGAAAGGCGACATCTCACTGATTCGGATGCGTTGGGTCCGCGTTTTGTGTTTACGTCTTTGTGCAGAATCTGTGTTCCTGCTCTCATTTACTGTTTTATACGGTGGCCCTGAGAGGCCAAATCGACTGCAACTTCAGAAAACACCAGCAATAAGAAAAACGCTGCAAACGACACAAAACACAACGGAAATAAGGAAAACGACAATGGAAATAGGAAAAAATACAACGGATATAGCAAAAAAGAACAACAAATAGGAAAAAACACAACGGAAGTGTTTCTGGGGAGACAAAAACCCGATGGACCAGTTTCAGGAACCCAAAACATGGTAGGCGTGTTTTATCATGATTCGTATAATACTGATGATGGCTTTTAGGCTAATAGTTAGGGCTAACACACTTACCCCTCACAAAACCGATAGATCCTCCACTTCTTTTAAGTGTCTCCCAGAGCTCCGGGGGATGACGTCACACAGGTCCTCCCCCATTTCGGAAGCAATCGGCTGACTGCCACGGTGAAGGAGGCTAACCATGGTCAATAACTGTTGCGCTCCATGTTGTACAAATAGATGAAGAAAAAAGAAAGGTCCGTCGTTTTAGCGCATTCCCAAAGATGCGGAAAGGCGAGCTAAATTGATTAGCGCTATTAAAAGAGCCAGGAGTAAGCAAAACAAGACTGAAAGATGGGACTCCAGCCGTCGGATTCCGCTTGTGCAGCAATCATTTCATATCGGGTAAGTTACCAAATACAAGCTTTCTAACATAAGAATTTTCATTTTTTACTAGACTATCATTGTGGTTTCTGATGAGTGCAAAACCACATAGTTGCATGCATCGTGGCCTTTCTGTCGTGCTTTCTAAGTTAGCAAGCTCTAAAGTAGAAATACTGAAATGTTTATGTTTATTTTTTAGGCAGAAAGAGCGATAATCCATTGAGTCCGGACTTTATTCCAGCTTTTTTCAACTACGTTCTATCTCCAGAGAAGAGGAGAAGAAAAATAAGACTGGATGTGTTCAACAGAAGACAGAAAGCAAAGCTACAATGGATAGAGCAAACAGAGATTGACAGACCACATGACTTTCGCGCATTGCATTGTGGGCATGAGTGGCAGCAAAATCAAAACACTGCATCAAGCGCTAGCATTTCCAGCACCGGTAATCATTAATTCTGCAGTTTTAATCCCTACTTGCATTTTATTTGCCCCAAAAACAGTTTTGTACAAAATGACGGAGAACACGGCAGGTCTGTACAAAGACAGATTAGACAAAAAGAAAAAAAAAAGTACGAGGAAAAAAATCAAAGGAGTGAAACGGTTAGACCTATACTAGCATACAGAGTGGACTAAGGACGTTAGCGTGCTGAACAACTTTCATCACGGACATATTTATTATTATTATATGGTCCTAAGTGTGAGTGCATACACTCACAAGATGTTTATTAACTTCAGCTCCCTGCAACAAGCCCAGGTCCAGTTTACTTTGGTGATTTGGACTATTCCATTTCACAGCTGTTGTTAAATTTTTTTTCTTTATCTCCTGTACAGGCCAACGCAATCTATTTGTCATTTCAGGTTGTAGTAT
This sequence comes from Maylandia zebra, assembly GCF_041146795.1. Classification (NCBI taxonomy): domain Eukaryota; kingdom Metazoa; phylum Chordata; class Actinopteri; order Cichliformes; family Cichlidae; genus Maylandia; species Maylandia zebra. The sequence continues at coordinate 38,924,457 of NC_135173.1, read as the reverse complement.
TACACAATATTTTCAGCTGTAATAGAAATAAGTGTTTCGTAATTCATTCAATTTATTGTCTTTATTTATAACTGGCATTACTGTTTCATTCTATTATAGAATCTCACAAGAAAGAGGCAAAATTGTATTTCATTATGCTTTATTAGCTGCTTTGGTGAATCTGTGGTGCCCTTCCAGTGATGTAAATGAAAATGATGTGACTGATGTGCTCAACCAACAAATACACATTATAGCTCTCACTTTGTTTCCTTATTGTGACTTGACTTTTGAAGGGAAAGCTTTCTTACTTACAGATATCAGAATAAGAGAATAGCAGACGTCACCTGGGCTCACTATTTTTTGTTCTTCACATCCATCTAAATGATTTCTACTAACCACGTTTCATATTCTTGATTAACAGATACAGATCAGAACCAAAATCAGAAAAAAGTTTTATTGCCTCTGTCAGTGAACAAAAATCTACAAACTAGCCACTTGCTTCAGTGGTAAGGTGCAATATAAAACGCTGAATTATATAAATAACAAAAATAGCATTAATTTAGAATTTTAATTTAAGGTTTGATGATCTTCCCCTCTTGTGTGCGACATTGGGAGAGGTTGTGATACAGTTGGTCTTGCTCAGCAGCAGTCAGAGGTAGGAGAGGTGGGAAAGCTCAGAGGCCAGGATGATCTTTTGCAGATTTCTCTTTTTTATTTTGTTTAGAGTTGTTAAAAATTATGTAATTGCATTGCTGATACTCCACTTTCTTTAAAGACTCCTCACTTAGGATGACCCACTTGCACTTCTTAGATGTAACAGCTATCTCTTCTTTTTTTTCCACTGGTATGCTGCCATGTGCTGAACAACACAGCTGACACATGTGAGCAGCTCTCACCAAGGCCAGCTGTGCAGTTACAGTGTGCTCCCAAGACAACCCCGTCTTTTCTCACTACTACCCATGGCTTCAACTGTGGGTCATTTAGCCTTTGGGAATGTTGAACCTATAAATACAATTACAAATGTTAAAAATCTTGGTTAAGTACACCAAAAACACAAAATGGCTACTGACAACCAGAGGCGTTTGAGCAAAGCTAATGTAAACAAAGGACAACGCTAACAATGCTAACGTTACACTGCCTGGGATAATATGACACTTACCTTTCCAGTGATGATGAAGAATTTTTTTTGCTTGAAGATTCCACAGCCGAATGTTTGTCACAAAGCCAGATTGGGTCCATTTGTAACCCTCCAGGCTTTTGTAGGCTTTTAAAGAGTCCCCCGAGTAGTGCGATGGGAAGTTTATAAGGTATGTATGTCCGGATGGCATAGATCTGGGATGCTGAAATACTTTTGAAAAGCATGCCAGGAGCATTATACGGGTCGGTAATATTTAACCTATTTATTTTTTTTGATATACAACTTGATGTCATGTGAATTAAAGTGGGATAAATACTCCGATGGCTGAAAAGTTTCTGCAGTGCCGCTTACAGTGGCGCTGTTCATGTTGCTGCCAAAATGGTCACAGAGGGAGTACCGGCAATGTAGCATCATGATGCTAACGGAGTCGTGGCTAACATCGCTAACTCCGGACACAAGCGTGACACTACCGGGATTCCAGCTGCTGCGAGCGGACAGGACCAGAGACAGCGGTAAGAGGAAAGGAGGGGGACTGGCAGTTTTTGTGAACGACAGATGGTGTAACCCTGGGCACATCACTGTAAAAGAGCAACTCTGCAGCAGAGACATTGAGCTGTTAACTGTTAGCCGTTAGCATGCGTCCGTACTACCTGCCCCGGGAGTTCTCGCATGTTATCGCGATAACAGCGTATGTCCCCCCCCTCGGCCAACGCGGATGCAGCCTGTGACTCTCTCCACTCTGGTCAGCAGACTGCAAACACAATCACCGAGAGCCCTTCTCATAATATCAGGGGACTTCAATCATGCCTCACTGGACTCCACACTGCCCACCTTCACACAGTATGTGACCTGTTTATTTTCCACCCTAATTTACGAATAAATTCTTTACAAATCCTACCATGTGGATTCATGGATTTTTTTTCACATTCTGTCTCTCACAGTTGACGTGTACCTCTGGTGCAAATTACTGACCTCTGTCATCATTTTAAGTGGGGGAACTTGCACAATCGGTGGCTGACTAAATACTTTTTTGCCCCACTGTAGGTGCTGCCAGGTGCATGACCAGTGTTACACTGATGCTATGCAGCACCCTGAATGCTGGCCCATCCTGGACAATCCTTACACTGAGTTCTATGACTATAATTGTGATGAAAGATCACCTGTGGCAGTGAGTACTCAAAAAAGCCGATTGGCATTTAACTTTATAGTAGCACTTGTTGGCCTTCTGGTTATTGCAAAGTGAATTTTGAGCTCTTTATTTTCTCTTCTTCAGACAATAACAATGAATGTGAGATGTTCATCTGTGAGTGTGACAGAAAGGCTGCTGAATGTTTTGCAAGGTCTTCTTGGAATCCTGAGCATGAGCACCTTCCCAGTGACTAGTGTCAATAAAACCTCTCCAAACAACTATATTGAACCAAGAATTCAATCTTTCAGATATGTTTATCCTTTTAAAAGTGATGTAACGCTCTTTCAGTGTAGAAATATTGTGACGGTTAACATGGGTAATGTGATTTTGTATGGAGCAGCCTATAACCATCCATAGCTTCCTACATTCACTAAATTGCTTATCTTGGATTGTAGTTGTGATCCTGCATTGTTTCCTCTGTTATATGACATTTGCCAAAGTACAATCTTTAAAGATTATTGCCAGTAGAGGGCACTCTGCTCTACTTGTTTCCTTTTGTGGCCAACAAGAAAACATTGAAAGGATATTATTGACATGGATTAATTTGATGTTTGGTCTGTGTTGGCTGGATTCAGTATAATATCTGTAACAGTCTCATTTTGTAACACCAAACTTAAACTAATAAAAACTGAACAGTGAAGTGAAGTAGATCTCAAAAACCAACACCTCTCAACAAATATAAAGATCATTTGGAGAATGGTTGATGTCAATTGTTTCACATAAAAATTCATTGACATCTATCATTCTTGAAAGGCTTACAAAACCATTTCTAAGGCTTTGAGACTCCAGTGAACCACGATGAGAGGTTCTAATAGAAAAATTGGTTTAATGACCTGTAACATGTAAGTCAGCCAAATTTGCATTAAAACAAATCACACAAATTGGCAAAGGAAGCTTTTTCATAGCACTGCTTTCACAGCGTTTTTATTTATTTAAAAATAACATACTTTGCATCAAGCACTATAATATAGCATTTGCAACATATACAAATACACATGATATACAAAATATACAAATAATTCTACTAAGACTTGCATCTAGTCGTTTTGTGTACTATTATGTCTGTGAAGGTTCTCTGGATGACTATCCAGGTCATCGTAGTCAAAGGAGCTTGCAAAGAAAAGCGTCTGGACTTCTTTAAGTTGTTTAAAGACGTTTCACCTCTCATCCGAGAAGCTTCTTCAGTTTTAAGGTCAAATGGTGGAGAGACCCAGATTTAAACCTAGTGGGAGTATCCCTCCACAGAGGGACAAAAGGACCCCCTGATGATCCTCTAATCGCCTGAGCCAAGGTGTGAAACTGGGTGTGGGTCCCAATCAGCCAGGGTTTCGGGTTTTATTCCCTCTAAGCCTGAAGGGAAAAAGAAGGAACACATGCATGTAAAAGAAGCACTCAAAACGTGCGGCTATCCTAAATGGGCGTTCTTAAAGTCAGCAAAGAGGCACAGAAAAGAAGATCAGACACCAGCGAGGGAGGATAAGAAGGACAGACGCAACAACATTGTCATCCCCTATGTAGTCGGTGTATCAGAAAAACTCAGGAGAGTTTTCTCCAAGCACGACATCCCAGTGTATTTCAGACCCAGCAACACGCTCAGACAAAAACTCGTTCACCCGAAAGACAAAACTCCAAAACACAGACTTATCAATGTGGTGTATGCTGTACAGTGCAGCGAGGAATGCCCAGACCTCTACATTGGAGAGACCAAACAGCCACTTCACAAGCGCATCGCACAACACAGAAGAGCCACCTCCACAGGACAAGACTCAGCAGTCCATCTGCATCTAAAGGACAAAGGTCACTCTTTCGAGGATGCCAATGTTCACATTTTGGACAGAGAGGACAGATGGTTTGAAAGAGGAGTGAAAGAAGCATCTATGTCCACTGTGAGCGACCATCTTTGAACAGAGGCGGTGGTTTACAACACCAACTCTCTGCCATCTATAATCCAGTTTTGAGTTCCCTCCCCAGACGCCTTAACGCCCACACCCTGGGCCATCTGATCTCAGGAATTCGCATGATAAGGTGGGGCCAGGTTTCACAATGAGCTCACCCAAAACCCTGGCTGATTGGGACCCACACCCAGTTTCACACCTTGGCTCAGGCGATTAGAGGATCATCGGGGGTCTTTTGTCCCTCTGCAGATGGATATTCCCACTGGGTTTAAATCTGGGACTCTCCACCATTTGACCTTAGAACTGAAGAAGCTTCTCGGATGAGAGGTGAAACGTCTTCAAGCAACTTAAAGAAGTCCAGACGCTTTTCTTTGCAAGCTCCTTTGACTGTGTACTATTATCATCAACTATATCAACTATAATCATTTAATCTTGAAAGAAAAAAAAAAGTTTGCCTTTCATTGTTGCAACTCTTTGGGTGACCCATTTTTCTGGATTGACTGAATGTGACTGTTATAGACCAATGACTGTAGAAAACATGGACAACGCGACCGCACCTCCTCCCACAATGGTAGGACCCCAGTCTGACCACAGTTCCATCCGATAACATGTAGGAGGCGGGGTTTATGACCTGTACTGCAGCCAGACACCAGGGGGCAATAGAGACGTTTTGGCTTAATTTTTGGGGAGCTGTCGCGTCGTCCATGTTTTCTACAGTCATTGGAGACGTGCACATAACTTGAACTAATCACAGACACTATTTCCTATGTTTTATGTGCTGAGTATGTGTTTAATGTTTTTATTAACACCATTGATCCAAGTACTCACGTTGTTTTTTTTCCATCCTGGAAGATAAAGAAAGAAGGTAGTTTGATATAAACATTAAATACATTTAAATTATTCCAAATAGATCATTCACTTGTTGTTGTTCCTATCGTAGACAGTTTTAGTTAATTGTAAGTTTATAGAAAAAGCATAAATCATGTCACTACAGTCTACTTGCTTTTAGCAAGCCACTTCTGTTAGCTACCTAAAGCTCACTCTTTGTGATCACAGCTGTGGCTGCAGCCCACTGGATCAGTCTGCAGGCTATTGTTCAGACAACATGAGCTTTAGCACTGTAATCACCAGCAGCTGGTAGCTGGCTTCTGGCCACCACCCAGCTGTGCCTGCTGCTCTCTAAAAGATAAAATGAGAGAGGAAAAAAAGATATCGACCAGTGAAAAGTCTTTCTCAGACGTAATGCCTTGTGTGGATGTCTGCATACTGTCTTTTAATATTTATGTAGTAGTTGCCATTATCATGGTTCCTAAACAAATGACTATAGTGTTGATGGCTATGCCTTACTTTGACTTGTCTGAATTGATGAACGGGAAACCTTAACGTCCACACTGTTTCAATTTGGGGCTTCAGTATCTTGCCCAAGGACTGTACCCCAGGTCTCCAGAGATTAGATTGTGAATACTGTGCACTATAGAATGCAATGGGTCCTCAAAACAAAATGACAAATGAGGGTGTTTATCAGCAGCTTGCAAAATGACCAACATCCCAGTCCCACTGGCAGGAGGTTGTCATTTGTCACTGCGGTTTTCATGTGGCAAAAAATACAAAATATAACATGCATCATCAATGTGGGTAATTAATTTTTAAGAATGAAAATGTTTTTAAAGAATTATTTTGGAACCTTTATTCAGAGAATGTATCTGAGTACTGGGAAAAAATACTTGACATTGTTGTTTAGCTTATCTTTTAGTAGGTGGAAGAGGTGGGAAATATAATACTCAAATGAAATAGTAAAAAAAAAGTAAAATAAATAGGTACTTAAGGCTACAAGGTGTGAAAACCAGCTTCATCTGTGAATGCCCCAAATGCAACACCCCAGCTGTTTAGCTATGACAGTTCCAAAAAGGTTTGTTGTTTTTTCTGGGAGCTGTCCTGTGTGAAATGAAAGAGTAGGACAAAGAAACCAGCCCAAAGATTAGAATAAATAGAACAAAAGCAACAATAGCATCCTCCGTGTGGTTTTAATATCTAATAATGACTCCACCTTTGTATGTACTGTAAACACAAACTCATGCATTATCCAAAGTACATGCTGTCCCTTATGCTGCCATGGTTACATGGTGTTTGCCACTCCAGTCATGTGCATGACAAGATGTAACAGTTCCCAGGGTGTTACTCAACCATTTAGAGCAGGGTGTGTTTGAACACAACGTCCCATTCAAAGCTTGTCTGTCACCTCGCCCAGAAGATCTGTTTTGTTTTGTTAATTTATTCTTTCTGGTATGTATGACGCACAAGAGGGAAACACACACCAGAGCCAGAACTGAGGCCAGAGAAATAATGTCTGTGTGAATATATAAGTCCATTCATTGTGTTAGCTCATCAAAAAAGATTTTTGGAATAATTACCTTTATTTGCTGATATATGTTTTTTCTCTTAAGCAAATATAAGTCTCATGTTTTTTGCTTTTTCCCCAGTGATGTTATGTCACACTACAACATGCGGCTATGCAATATTGCACAGTTTACCTTGCCAAGGAGATGGACAAAAAGACAAATTATATTTTAAGACAGTTTTAATCAGAATATCAAGTCAAACAAGTTTTCACATTTCAAAAGGGAAGTTAAGCTTAGGAGGTGGAGGTGCATTACGTTTGAATTGTTTCAAGGGTATATTACAGATCAACCAGCACTGTCCACTGAAAACCTCCACAAGGTTTAAGTATCCGTGACTCTCCATCATTTAGTTTCAGAATTGAAAAAGTCTCTTGATGAAAATGTCTTCACGAAACTTAAAGAAGTCCAGTCGCTTTCTTTGCAAGCTTCTTAGACTACCATGTCCTGGATGACTGAGAATCCTCGCAGACATATACAGCACGCTAGATTTCATAAGCATGTACCCCTCCCCAAAGCCACTGTTTCTTAAATATTTTAAGTTAAAATAATATTTCTTAAGTCTGTGAAGAGGGTATTGGGTGATTTCAATTTGGACGCGCTTTCCAATCTTCCCTGAGTCTTTTGAATATACTGTAGATCAGTGCAGTTCTGCACACTGATGGACTTGTGTAAAGGCCACGACAGTGACCTATGCTTTGAAAGTGTGGGGTAAGAACGATTAGTGTTGTCTTGGTTCACATTTGATCTTTCTTTTTCCATCCACACTCTGTAATTTTGTCCCCCGTTGTTGTCCCAGTGTGGTGTAGCACAAGGCCCTGGTCTGAATGACACACAAAACTCAGTTCGCTCCCTTGGATCCCTGTTGTGAGTTAAGCTTAAGTTGAAGCCAAAAACATCCACATCAGACCCCCCACAGCGATGTTGCCACAAGAATGTGCAAGGAATGTCATGATGGCTGCGCCAGGAGTCAAAGGTCACCCTTATGCACACATCCTTTTCAGTAGCGGCATGGGCAACAAACACTTTACCACTTAAGACGTACTCAGAAATGTTGCAGCTTTCCAGCTGTATTTTCATATCTTGCAAACGTGCAAGAAAGGCTTTCTGGTCCTGGGCTGGCTGAGGGAAACCCAGCCGCAACTTGTAGGGATTCAGTTTATCAGAGGTTGACTGCTGGCCTTCCAGTTTGGCTGGAGAGGGTCTCATCGCCAGGGTAGAAGTGGGAGACAAAGGTTCAGGAGTAAACATACGCACAGCAGTAAGTGCAAATCCTTTGGCATCTGCAAACACAACTTGCTTCTTGATTTCTCTGCTGATGTGCTTGCGTAAACAGCTCCGAGTATTTTCTGGTGCTGAGTGAGGGGAGCGCAACAATTGTGATGGTAAAGATGAAGTGGAAGGCAAGGATGGATGTGATAATGGATAAGGGGTCTTCACTGGATAGTGTGTATGCTTACAAGGAGGCTTTGTGGATTTCAGGTGCGACATGGAAAACAGTTCATAAAGTTGTTGCTCCTGCCTGAGGCTCAGACACTTAGCCATTTCAACTGGATTCACAGTGTACTGGGGATGACTAAAGGCATGAAGAACTCTAAGAAAAAAAAGATCATCGGTTTAAAATCAGATCTATTTTTATATAGATAAATGAAATTATAGATATAATTTATCCTATATTTCAACATAAAAAATATTTTGTGAATTCTGATGTTAATACAGTTACCACATGGTTAAATATATAACAGTAACTTACCTTGTACAGCTCATTTTCAGTCTGTAAATGTGACAATGGAAGTCTTTTGTCTTTTCTTGAAAGCTGCAGTAAACTCAGGCAATCTATAAATGCAAAAGAGGAAATATAAGAAATAAAACATCTTAGTAAACCCAACAGTCAATGAATTAACTATAAACATGACGTGACAAATAAATGAATAGAATGCAAGGTGATTCAAATTTTTAAGTGCAAAATGTACTTACAGGTTATAACAGTAACCATATGCTTAATCAAATCCGCCACTGAGAAAGAGCAAAAGAGCACCTCAGTTGCAGTCTGTTAGTGCTGTCTCTGGAGCTTCCCTGACAAGTTTGAGAATAAGGCAGCACTGTCTATGACACCATGCCTACATGTGGGTATAGTTTAGCCAATGAAATCAAGCTGCTTTCTTTATATCCTGCCCCTTAAGAACTGATATGTGAAAGGCGGTCTCAAAGTTTTCCTTTTATGGAGTTCTGGCCAAACTAAGTGTGTTTAATGGTGAAGGTGAACCAGAGTATGATTTCAGCTCCATCAATACAAATGTAACCTTTTAAATGATCTCTCCTTTTACAGTTGAGATTTAAAAATTATAGCAGACACACGAAAGGCACTCATTTCTGAGATTATGGACAAGATGTATTGCTAACAGAAACCGTAATGTAAAGATAAAAAAGAAGTGGCCCAATATTCCAACATGCTTTCTTTCTTGGTGAGAAGATCAACGATACTGGTAGAGAAGCTGCTGTGCTTAGCTTAGCAACCTCAGTAAATGGTAAAGCAGCTACTCTGCTCTTTTGGTACAGACTGTAACATGGTCAAATGCTAATGTCAAAGCTTTGAAAAACAAGTTTAGACTGAAACAAATTTGGGAGTAACTGCAGTGCTGCCTTAGACAACTATTATGGAACATTTCACTAGTTAATTAACTTCAAGTTCAGACAAATCAAATACCATGAAGTGAAAGTTTTGGTTCCGATAATTAGAGTACACCGAGTTCTGGGATTGGCATTTGCGAGCAATTGTCTTTTCATTTGTTTTTTTTTTAACAGACTTGGCTAGCTATGTATAATTTTCCTTTTATGACCTCACTGTAAATTGGCAAGCTACAACCAAAAAAAACCCCCAAAACCTGTCTTGATGTACAAGGTAGGTTACATGACACAATGTTCTCTATGTAGCATGTTTTGACTTGCAGAAAGAGACAGCCAAGAGACAGCCAGTCTCTGCAGAGTGAACAATTGAGTCATGGGGAAAGAATGTTCCCAAAGAGCTGCCATACTCCTCGTGCAGACTTTCACAAGTGACGTGAGGTCATGCAAAAGCAAAAGGCAACAGAATCTGTGTTTAGTGGCAGTTTGTTGGTTGATCTATCTTCTGGCATAAAAGCTATTTCACATCTGCACTGAATCCCTGAATTTTTACCGGATATTGTTGGAGGTAACAGAGCAAATAAGTGTCTACAACAAAATGCTTTATTTAGAATGCATAAATACACTATCTGATATTAATAAATGTGTTATTAATCCTTAATTAATGTTTCAGAGTGCAAGAGTGTATCTTTTTTTTAGGTTTTATAATACTCACTTTTGTATCAGATAAAATCATGCCCTATTTCACCCAAGATATTAACATGACAGCTATAATGACTTAAATATATTTTTATTATGATGTACATGCAAGAATATTGTAGAAGTCCTCATTTCTGTATCATAACCCCCCCCCCTCAAAACTCATGTAAATAGAGCACATTTGACTGCATGTCATACTTTAATGATACTTTCACTTTAACAATACCTTTATACAGCACTTTATTTTATACATTTCAAGCACTTCGTCTATCTCACATCCATAGTCAGTTTGGAACCGCCAAATAAAAATTAAACATGTTCAAAATCCACAGCGGGCGGGTTTCATACAGATACAACCAAACTGTTCATTTCTGGGAGATAGAATACTTGAGGGGTGTGTGCTGCAGGTATTTTCAGACAATATCTCAACACACTCCTGAGTCAGTGAGTGACACATGCTACACAAAAAATGACCCCAATTATCTAACTAAATATCTAACCAACTCTCAGTTAGTAATAGATTGTCTGGAATGATAGCATATAAAAGGTCTGTTCTAACTTGCCAGATCAAAAATGGCAGTACTCCAAATAATCTTTTTTTTTGTTTGTGTTTCTTTTTGGGGGCATATTCTAAAAAAATGTGTTCCAGCGCAGTTCCAGGCATAGCTAGAGTTTATAAAAATGTAAAAGCCTTCTTAAAAAGCATAAAAGACGCTAGATGTTGGTGGAAGGGAAAAACCGACTATTATGAGGTTTATGCTAAGTAACCTCATATTATAAAGCCTGCTGTGGATTATCACACAACCAAAAGAGTCCTAACATTTAGAACATTCATATGAGTTCATTGAATGTTTTGTGATTATGATTTAAGACGTAAATAATAATAACAATAATAAAGATTGTATATGTGCTGAGTTGTAAACACTGTGGTGTTTACAACTAAGAATATTCTAGAAGAGTATTATAAAACCTAAAAAAAGATACACTCTTGCACTCTGTGGTGTTTACAACTATTTGCATTTTTTTTAAATAAGGCCCCTATATATCCACATACCTATTCTTACTAGGTTCTAGGTTCTTTATTATTTGTCACATGCATAGTTATACAAGTATAACACACAGTGAAACATAGCCTGACACGCTCCTCGACATGTGCAAAAATTGGGGGGGGGGGTGTAGAGGAAGAACATTATATATATATATATACACATATAGTATATACACTGGGTGAATGTGCAGTAGTAGCAGCAAGCAGGTGAATTCTGTACATTAATATGAATAGACATCTGACTATTTTACAGGATAGACAATATAAACATATTTAAAATTAAAGGAATTGAAATGTACATTGTTCCTTGGTTTAGTGTCTGGAAGAGTCCTGTCTCAGTCAATTATAGATGATGTGAGAGGGCGGGTGTGTGTGTTTAGGGCACGGATGGCTTGGGGATAGAAGCTCCTCTTGAGTCTCTCTGTCCTTGCCCGGAAGATGCGGAACCTTCTACCAGATTGCAGAAGTTGGAACAGTTTGTTGCCAGGATGGGACGGGTCCTTCAGTATCTGCGCTGCTCTAGTCCGGCATCTCCTGGTGTAGGTGTCCTGAAGCGGGGGGAGAACAATCCTGCAGCAGCGTTCTGCTGTACGGATCACTCTCTGGAGAGCTTTTTGGTCCTTCACACAGCTGTTCCCGAACCACGATGTCATGTTCTGTGTGAGGACGCTCTCCACAGCGCCTGTATAGAGAATCCTGAGGATCTTTGGAGAGACCCTGAACTTCCTCAGTTGTCGTAGGTGATACAGGCGCTGCCTAGCCTTTTTGGTCTGGACCTGAATGTGGGCAGCCCATGTCAGGTCTGAGGAGATGTGGACACCAAGATACTTGAAGGACTGCACCCTCTCCACTGGAGCTCCATTGATGATAATGGGCTTGTAGTCTCTGTGCTGACCCCTTCTGAAGTACTATCTAAATGTGCTGTACTCATTTATTTATTTTATATTAGAACATGGTTTAATCAAATCATACAGTGCCAATGAGCAAAAAGCAGTGTATTCATATGTTGCAATACCTATTTAAACTTTTCTTCTCCAGCAAACAGAAGTTAAACCCATCCAGGTAAGTTTTCAGTTCCTTCCCACCAACTTTTCGCAGCACTTGGCCCCCTGAGTACAAAAAGCAATGGAATCAAAGAACCCCTATGTGCTCTACGTAATGAATAGCCAAGGTGAGAAAAGAAGAGCTTGAGAAAATTCATGAAATGCTTACTTTTAAAAATTCACTGAACCAAATCAATTTCAGAATCAATCAGCATTTAATTTTTTTTCCTGTGAACTGTGCCTCTTTCCTATATGTTTAAATAATATATATTCACACTGTTGGCTCATATTATGCAAATGCATATAATCCTTCAGACATGTTTTTACTTATTATGCAGCATGAACAAATCACAGACCCTTCATTGTTGTTAAATGGCCATACATGTTTTCCCTGTCTTGTACAAAACATTCTGGCCACTTGTCTTGACAACTCATATAAATTAAATTCTTTTTTTTTTTATCTAGTAGAATCCCTGTGCTTTTAAATTCCCACCATTTCAAGCATATGGGTCACTATTCATAATTCAGAAAGTGTTGTCATAATGTGAATAGTAATTTTGTCATTTATATTAATGTTGTTTTCCCTTGTATTTTTAACTGTGGCCATTTATTTTGCATTACAGTAGCTCATCAGCCCAGCTGCACTCTCTCACCACACATGGATATCTGATAACATTATGAAATGCAAATGAAAGTAAAGCACAATCCCCCCTCATTCCCCCTCCACACGCACGCACGCACACATGCATGCACAGCCGCAAAGCACTGCTAAAAGTAATGATAAAGTTATGATACATACCAACTGACTTCTGTCAACTGCATGCAGATGTTCAGTGAGCTCATAAATGAAGTCACAAAGAGTCATACACAATGCCTCATTAATCCCAGTTTTATTGGCTTGACTACCTGTCTAGACTTCTGTTCGCATTTTGGTCTCATGTGGAGATGAGCAATGTGGTTTTCATTTTAATACTTTTAATACATTTAATACTATTTAAGATTTAGGAGTTCAGCAATTTTCTAATTTCACTCCAGCACTCACTTTCCCTCATAAACATCCATCATCTGTTAATAACAGAGTATGGTAAATGTGAGCTGAACTTTGTTTGTTCCAGTACAAAACCTGGCTGCTTCAGATGAGCTCTTTAACCCTTAATTTCTTTTAAAGTTACTCCTTGCTGGATTTACTGGTGTGTTTGGGAATATTATTGTGTTTATAGTAAATACTCTTTTAAATGGTGCAGAATTTATTGTTGAATGAATTAGTGATGGCAAGTTTCCCTCCCTCTAAGGAAATAATGACAATTTTATACTTAGCTGTTGGTTTGAACTCATTCTTAGTCCGTGCCAAAGAGTCACAAAACATATCCACTGCATATCCTTACAATGTTTTTTTTTCTTAACATTTTCTCTCACATATTGATTGTCAAAGTGTTTTTTATTTTGTTGTTTTTGACCATTAAAAAACTTTCAGTGTCTTTAAACTATTGTCCTTACTGTAAAATACTAACTAATTTGAAGTTCTTTTTAAAATTCCTATCTAGACTCAGGCATATATATAAATACCAGACGCTATATTGCAGAGGTTTCAATAACACGGGTTCTAGATTTCAGTACTAATCGCTGTTACTTAATCTGAAATCTCAGTGCATAAACATATAGCAGTGTTCTCAAAATTTAAAAATGGTTCCAAAATTCCAATTTTACGTGTTTGTGTTTGAGAAATTTATTATCCAGCGACTTGTATTTAAAGAGGTGGACATGTATTGGTTTTGTATTATTGCACTAGCAGTTGTTTGGGATTCTGTTGGATAACAATGCAGCACTCAGTTGGTACAGTTTCTCTGCATTGAAAATAATGATTAAATCACCTGCATTTTTTAAAACAACTATTCTCGCTCACCATAACTAAAGAAAGCTACCCTAAACGAACATGGCAGCATGCCTTTGGTTTTCAAAGTTGCATGTGAACAAACCACAAGACATCTGGAACAAAGTCCTCTTGACAAACGAGACCAAAATGAAAATGTCTGTCCATAATGCACAGCACCACGTTTGGAGGAAACCAAACACAGCATGTCATCACAAACACTCCCTACCAACTGTCAATCATGTGAGCAATTAACAGTTGGAGGGGTGATCATTTTGAGCTTGTTTTACAGCCAGAGACCTGAGCACCTTGCAGTCATTGAATCAAGCATGAAGTCATCTGGTATTCTAGAGTCAAATGTGAGACCATCTGTCCAACAGCTAAAGCTTGGCAAAATCCAGTCATGCGCACCATGATCCTAAGCAGACCAGCAAATCTGCAACATAATGTCAGAATAAGAAACGAATCAAGGTGGTGCTGTTGCCCAAATGCCTGGAAACTTCAGTGAACTGAAGCACAGGCCATACATAAAGAAGAAGGGGCCAAATTCCAACACAATTACCTGAGAGACTGATGAAGTCATGCAGAAAACAACAGTTATTGTTCCACAAGCTACTGAATCATAGGTTATTACTACAAAAGTATTTCTTGTACTCTTGTTCAAAAACAACATATTACAAACTAAAGATATATAAATCTCCTTATCTATGAACTGTTTCTTAAAATACCTTGTGGGTTTGTTTGATTTGTAAAGCTCTCTTGGGAACACCCATACCAATGTGGATGTTTTGACAACTAAGTTGTAGAATTAAGTTGTTGCATAAGCAACCTTGCACATTCATGTCAAGGCTTGAAAGACATTATTGGGATTTTCTGTTGTCCTTGGGCATTAGTTCATCATGCACAATTTAATACAAACAGGACAAGTAACGAATGAGGCAAGATGATAGCTTCTATTGTGTAGCTGTGAGTTGTTCCATGCAGTGAACTCATGAGTAAAAGTATATTTAGTCAACACTCAGTTCATTTACTGATAAACTGTGCTTGATGACAGGTTTGATATGTGCTTAAAATTCTCATTAACTGCCCATAATATTAATAATGATAATTAATGTGGTATTAATATTTTTATTGTTATGTTTTTTATTCATATGTAGAATGTAATTGAAAGTTAGTGTAATATGTATGTTTACATGCTTTCCTAATTTATACTATATTTTAGTTGTGAAAATAATATTTTATTCTTAATAGAGTTAATAGTGTTTCATATATATAGTCCCTAAATACAAAAGCAGTTTGTCAGTTATGCTGCTTAAACACTTTTGAAGTTTTAATTTTAAATCTAAAATGCCTCAGACACTTTTAAAGGCTCAAGTCCATCCTGGGTAAATAAATAAATAAATTTATCTGTAATAATAGCATCTTCAAAGTCAAAACTTTATTTCTTTGGAAAAAAATACCATCTTCAAAGCCAAAACTATATTTCTGCTGGCAGAACGATTAGGAATCCGCTTTTAAGACGAACGATGAGACGGGCTGATGTAAGCTTGCAGGGGTAGAGTAGCAAATTGCACACTGTAACCCCATTACCACCCTTGGCTGACTGAAGATAGAACCCCGCAGGACCTCTATCATCATTTGTGCTAACTTCCTGTACAGTCAGTGGGGCGGGGGGCGGGAGTCCTTCCTCCAGTGTCCTTCCTGGAATCCTTCCTCCAGTGAAGGAAGGATTCCGTTCACTGTGAAAAGCAAATGAACTTTAGTCTTTATGTAACATGGCTCATTTAAGTGTCATCTTCAGATGTTGCTGGGACAAAAAAATAAAATCCAGGCTATTAGCAGCGAAGATGCCTGAGAGAAATTGTTATACTTTCCTGAACATATAATTATTTCTTTGTGTCTTTCTTTCTCTGTGATGAGGAGCAATGTTAAATTAAAAATTGCAATCTTAAATAAAAGTGAGAGAATAAATAAACTAGTAGTGTTGATGCATCTAGTAAGATGTGATTACAATACAGCTAGACAGTAAAAAAAATAAACACAGTTTAATGACAGAAATAGATTGCATGTGGGATTTTAACTATTTAGCTGGAATACAGATAAAACTGATAAGCATAATGTCATCTGCAAAAAAGCAAACAAAAATCAAAACAACTATATCTGTCAGGATTGGGACTGGGACAAAAAATCTGCTCGGGTATTTTGACTAGAGACCGGCGCACCAGGTATTATAGGAAAAACTATAAAGCCTTTGAATGAAAACAAACGCTGTTGTGACAGTGATGTACACTGTCTTGTTGGTATTTATGTATGATTTCTATACAGTTTACATCAGATGACCACTTAAGGACATCTCTTGGTTTTATCTTCACGTTTCCCTCTCACCACATATCCAAACCGATATCATGACCAGCAGCTTTACAGCTGTGGCTCCAGCAAACATCAGCTGATACTAGAAAGTAATATCAAATAAATTCTAACAACAGCTTGAACGTGCTGCTGTTGTTTAGCTCGACATCTGCTGGTTTCTTCTTTCTGACGCAAAGTGGGCGATAAACAAACAAGAGAGACGGGACTTGCGACAGAAAAGCCGATCCCACTGATCATTGATCAGTTTCATGATTGAAGTAGCAACAGGAGAGGGAGGGGAGAGAATGAGAGAAGAAGAGGCAGCTGTGCAGCCTAAAGACACAGAATAACTCCAGTTTTGTGTCTTTTTTTCATTCTAGCTGAAAAAAAGACACAAAACTGGAGTTTTTTTCATTCTAGCTGAAGTATGGGACAAATCGCTTCCTCTTCACCTCAATACAGATGTATTGTAATTGGTCCAGCCCAGAGTCGATGATGACGAATTGGCCAATCCACCACCTTTCATTGTTTATACCGTTATAAAAACAAACATAAAAACAAAAAATCACCATATTCACCATTAAAGGTGAATATGTTACAGAAAGATGGATTAACCCATACAAAAACATAAAAAACAAAACAAACAACAACAAAAAAAAATCAACAATAAAGTGCTAGTGCTTATCCTTATAGATTAATATTAACATTAATAAACATTAGTTAATATTAATATTAATGACTACTTGCTCCTCGGTCAAAGCAAATTAATAATGCTGGAATATCTTAAATGAAGTAGTCTTATGAGGTGGAACAGCCACTGCCGGCAATAACAGTTTTTAGCAATCATTTCATTTATTAAGGGAAAAAAGCTATCCAATTTTTTTTGGCCATATGTGAAACAGTAATTACCCTCTCTTGTTAAATCATGAATTAACTGTTATTATGGTATTAACCACTTGTTTTGAAAAGCTGATTTCAACATGACTAGCAACACCCAGGCCTAATTACTGCCAGCAACATTAACAGACCTGCAGGCCTTACTTAGTTAAGGTAAGAGTTCATGATTCAGCCATAAGAAAGATTTTGGACAAATATGTCATCTATGGGAAAGTTCTATGGTGAAAACCACTGCTGACCGAAAAGAGCACAAAGGTTTGTCTCACATTTGCCAAAAAATAGAATTCCCTGAAGCTCAAACACACTTTGGGTATGCAGCAAGACAATGACACAAACGAGCCCACTTTTGAATGGCTCAAAGAAAACAAAATGAAGGTTTTGGAGTGGCTTAATCAAAGTCTAGGCTTAAATCTAATTGAGATTATCACAAGTGCTTGATTGCAGTTTTAGCTACCAAAGGCTGTATAAGCAGTTATTACTTTTAGGTGGAAATTACTTTTTCACCCAGGATGGGTTATCCAAACCCACTTTTTCCCTGCATTATATGTCTGACCCTTAAATGACCCCTTGACTTGAACTGTTCCTCAAACTCACACTCATGATGTTCACTGTCCTCACTGAGGGAATGACCCTAACTGACCCTTATATTTCATCATGTTAATCCATACTTTCCCTACATATATATTCTGCCCCTCAGTGCTTTCAAAATGTTAACACAGAGGTTCGCCTGTGACCCCAATCCCTGGACCCACACACCTAATTCAAATGATCCTGCAGCTGCCTCATAACAAGATAATGATTTGAATACAGTGTGTTGAAGCAGCCGAAAACAAGCAGTCCCACGGAGCTTAATAGCACTGTTTCAGAATTATTGCCCTAACAAAATGGTCTAATTGCACAATGCACAACAAACTATACTGCAATTGACAGTGTCTTGTGTCATTAAATAAATAAATAAAAATGTTAAGGCACACCGTAATAGCAAAAAAGATGTAGTTTATTGCCTGAAGGGAACACCATGCCATGGAGTGTTAGATACATTGCACTGTCTTACTGCATCAGATGATTGGCTAGTTTTTTATTGTTAGAGAAATCAAGATAAGAAAAAAACAAAACTTGATTATGATTATGTGTACCAAAAGATCTTTGCTTTCTGCCATGTTTGCTTTTGCCAGTTGCACTTCGATGCTAAAAGGAACAAAATTGAATTGAACGCAGCTGTGGGTATACCCTGTAGCCTTTGCCAGTAGTCCTCAGCACGGGTCAAGGCAGCAGCTGGGACACTCAAGACTAACTCTGGTGTTATAGAAGCAGAGTCTAAAAGCAGGACTGGGGAGTTGTACAGCTCAGCTTCCATAATCAGATACAGCAGTTTCCCATCTATGTCTTGTAACAGTGTTATGCTCTGTGCAGGGAGAAGGCTAGTAGTGAAGACAGCACTATTGACCTGTATGTTCCCAGGTTAATGACACTGCACATATACAGATCAGGCATCATTCAGTCTATCAACAGCAGCAAGGTAAAGGTGGCAGGTTTGCAGACAATGTTAACCAAAAGAGCTGATATGTACTTTTAAAAATAATAATACTGCTCACTTTCAGGAACCTTTTTACATCATTGTCTTATATTTCACTGTAGCTCACTATTTGCGCAGAACACGGCCAAGAATCCAGTGATGAAATATTGTGAAAAATTGGCTTGGATGAGACAAAAAATTATGTATCAGTCATGAGGAAGTATTGCTAAATGGAACATAGTTGGCACAGATCAAAATGTTATTAATGGCAGAAGACCCATAACAGCTAGAATATAATGTGCATATAAACATAAAGGCAATGAGGCACCCAGGGAAGATGACGTTTCGATTGTCTGACTGCTACAACCTCCATAAACCTCCACAATGCGTACAACTGAAATGAATTTAAAAAGATTAAAGGCAAACTGAAAAAAGACTGATACTAACCCCATGAGGACATAAAGCAGAGTTAACTATACAGGAATGATTGTAACATATGAAATAAAAGAAGTGCAATATATACCAAAAACTCATTAAATGTAATGGTACCCAAGAAATAAACTTTCATATGTTAATGACTGTCTATAGTGGAACCTTTGATGGAATATAAAAAAGTATGTATTCTTTTGTACATTTGCATCATCTGCTCATATTTCACATGCCATGTGGCTCCACACTGCACAAGTAGAACAGTGAAAATGTAAATGATGTAGATGTGTGCACTTTGAAATCAATCTGCCACAAAATAACCATTTGCAAGTCATCAGTTTATTTATCAAATGTTTCATAGGCTGCATAAGTAATGACAAGGAACATTTTTGCTGCTGAAGTATTCTGTCATGCAGACACGTTGACATACATCTTTTTTTTTTTTTGAAATGTTTGAGCTGAAAAGGTCTTCACGATTTTCCCAGCTGAAAAGTATTCTCAATAAATGGGTACAGTTTGACTCATATGAAAGGACAAGACAGGATAAGAATAATTGTTTTTAAAGACTTGCCTTTAAAACAAGCTTTGCAAGCTCTTCCAGAGATGTCACACCATTAGTCTAGATTTCCATGTCACCTTGTTTCAAAAGTTTCACTTTTCGCAAATTTTGATAATTGATAAGAAGTTGAGACAAGGGTGCATTTTCCTACTGGATCCTTCTTATCATTTCAAACAGTGTCTGGTTTATTGTTGCATCTAATTGAAGTGCCGATTTGTCATTTTCAAGGAGAAAGAAGAAAATAATCTTTGACATAAGGATGAAATGAAGTATGGATTTATTTTATTGATGTCACATCCAAACCCTTAGGCACATCTTCAGAAAAGGTACTGAGATTTCCTACAATACATGGCATTCTCATGCCACAGATAAAAATGTTTCTTTACTGGTATGTGTCATTTATTGTACCTGAATAACCTTGCTGAATTGCAAGATTTGAGTTATACTGACGTAAATTTGCCTTTCTTGGTGAAAGTGTGGGGAAAAAAACCAAAACCAAAAACATATCTTTTTAAGAAAAATAATTTTAGTAGCACTTCTAGTGACAAACTCCATACATCCAGGGTCACTCGGATATTGTCTATTCAACTCTAATGGTGAAAGAATCAGCAGAATTATGTGTTAGGAAACCTCAGTGCATTTGGAGACCCAAGACAGACTGTATTCCAAAACCAGATGTGTCTTAACAGACTGCAGGACCATTTTATTCAACATCTGTGAGAAGCAAAGCATTTTCTACTGGGTGCATTTTACCAGCTGGGGAGGACATGGACCAGTCAGGTGAATCCAGGTGAAAATCACTAACCTTCATGGCTTTCAGCTGTTATATTTAATTTGAATCATGATGAAAAATATGTGACATATAGGTAAGTTCAGATCAGACTATAACCTACTCAGTTAACATTAAACAAAGTAAATTATATGAAATATACCTTCAGAGCAGGGTGTATTGTTTTTGAGTTTTGAAGAAGGCAATTTTTCTTGCTTTCAATCTAATAGCAAATAATAAAGAAACTACATACATGAACAACAGTATAAATTTCCCCATGGACGTTTTATCTTCACATTATCTACTTCACTGTTAATGGCCTTCAGTTGCAGACTCTTGCCTCTCCACTTGATGGCAGTGGAGCATCAATCATAATAATTACAAAGCGTTCCTTTTTATTCTGCATCATTAAGTGCCTACACAAAACTTAAGCACAATAAAAACTGTACTGTAGCCTTTTTATTATGACTACCACAGCCACACTGGCCTGTAGCCCACAGGTATGTTAGTGGCTTTGGCTCAATCAGTCTGATAAAGCCTTGTGAAACATTTTCCACAAACGCAAGCACTTCTGTAACCTTGGAGAGAATATCAGCAAATGATGTATGTTGTTTAGAACTTAAACAACTGGAATAGCTCCTCTGCCAAACATGTACTGCCCTTTGGGCTGCTTTCTGACACACAGGGTGTGCAAGAACACTGTTATATTCAAAGAGTACCTAAAAACATTGTTCTATTTTGTCTTCTTCTTTCTTTCTCTCTTTTTGTTTTTGTTAATGATCTATGAATGTCCTTCGCCTAAATGTGCTGTATTAGAAAATGTTAATTTAAAAGCTGAAAAGTGAAAACATTAATACAATATGGAAATATAGTAAATTATGCACAACAGAGAATGTCTCGTGAGGTAGTATGAGACATGGTGCCAAAGCACAATAGAGTCTAAAGTGCATTTATATTTGTACTCCACTGCTGTAAATGTCACTATATGGTATATTAGAAAAACAATGAGAATGCACATACAGTATTTATTGTAAGTAAGAAAGAAAGTTCCCATGTGGTACAAATGATTGTAAGTAAATAATGAATTCTTGTTTAGTGGAGCATTGGGACGAACGCAATGTCTCAAGTGTGATTGCTCATTTCGACCCATTTTCCAATTGCATGATACACTACATTGACCTTGCAGGAGACGTCTCGGGATAGCTTATTTCCTTTAATGCATGTCATGATCCCATAGGAGGCTGAGTAGTGTGGTGATCAAGTGCATTTCTGCATTATTAAAAGGCCGTACATCACAAGAGTTTCAACTGTGTTAACTGTAAGGAGGTCAGCTGCAATGCTTTTATCCTATTTTTGTATATATCTGCATGCACAAAGATCTGTAGCATCACGTTACATTTACATAAAATAATCTGGATCTGAGCTCAAATAAATATTAATGCCAATCTGTAAATTCCTAATCCAGTATTACCTGCAGTGTTGGTCTATAATCAGCTGCTTTCCACAAAATGACCTTAAAGACAGAAAAACACAAAAATATTTGTGTATCCTATATATTTTTTTGTCATTTCAAGACTGTAAATATAACATAACCCCAGGAAGGATACTGCAGAGAGATGGAAGCAGCTGGGCACAAGTATGTTCTGAGCAGTAATGCAATCTGTTGAGCTAATATATCAGATATTACTGTTCTTCATGTCAGTGTGAGTAACTCACCCTTTACCTTGATAAGATACAGTCAGATCTGAGCTGCTTTCAGCTGAAAGAGATGGTGAATGAATTAGCCACGCATTCAGACAGGCAGGCAGAACCGTATTATAAAATTCCTCCTTACTTCCTCATTCCCTGTGATGCTGTTTGATCTTGTGCTTTTATTCTTTGTACCACCATTCACCACCCCATCACTCATTTTCTTTTTATATCTGTAAAAAGAAATACATGGGCTTATTGTACAGTCCCAAGGTTCACAAATTGATTCTAATCATCCAAAGATCACACCTTAGGGGTGAATTCCAGACACACTGTATCTAGAATCCATTTCAGTGGTAATGTCCAGGTATAGGTCATTATTCAAATAGATACAGAGAAATGAAATTACAGTCTTACCTGTTCTTGGAATAAAAAGTTTACTGATACTGATTTTACTCAGTAGTACTGATTCAGTTTTATAATAATGTACAGTTACAGCAGTAGTATATTTTATTATATTTTTTAAACATTAACAAAATTGCATCTAGTCAGATAGGTTATCTCATATTTGTAGCTGAAAACCATTATACCATTTTACCATTACCATTATACCATTTTACCATTACCATTATACCATTTTACCATTACCATTATTAACCCCATTACTGCTCATTATTTTATTACAATATGAAACCTTAATACTGGCTTTAACATTTGGAAAGGAAGAGCAGCATTTATGGTCTGTTTTTATTTATGTGAAATTATAAACTTTGGTATAAAAGTGAGAAAGAACATCTTTGCAAAGTGAACTCCTCAGTGAAATGACTTTCTAAAGATGGTATTATATGAGGAACTGCAGAAAGTGTTCGTGACCTGAAGGTGCAGTGTTTTCTGTCAGATAACACTGTTATTTTCAAAGAAACCTTTACTGTTCCCGCCCTTATATCCACTCGATCCAAACAAATTAACTGTGAATATCTGCACTTACTGCCATCAAAGGATGAGTCATTTTGAAGCCACCTCTGTGTTAGGCTTTGGACAACACTCATACGCACTGATAAGAAAGTGAAATTTGAAGTAGGAAACTACAAACATACTTCAGTAAATTAAATATAAAAATAAGCAGTGTTGCTCAGCTACTGTTTTGAAGCTTTAACCCATGAAGCTTAGGAATAACTTGAATACAAAATTTATACTTATGATGTAATCAGAATAATCTACAAATAAAAGTGTGAAATGTCATTCTTGGCATTGTTAACGAAAAAAAAAGCCTTCATATAAAACGATTAAATCACTTTTACTCAAAATAATTGCTGGTATTTAAATCTTGTTATTTTAAACAACAACAAGAACAAGAACAACAACAAAAATAAAAACACTCAAAAATCTGTTTCTGCTATTTATCAGGCCTGAGACACTTTTTCGAGTATCTTATATATGCCCAGACATGTATGCATAATTTATCTTGCAATTCTTAATATATTCCTTATACCACTCTATATAGTCAGATGAAAAAAAAAACCCACATTTGTTTATAAAGACAGAATGATATAAACATGTGCACACACACACTGAATAAATTCCCCACTCACCCTACAAGGTGTTCTTTATCCTTCAAGCACAAATCGTCTACAAGAGGCCAGAGAGCTTGAGGATCCTGCACTATTCTGGGTAGAGATCTCAGATGCCGTTCCTGGGATCTGCTGGAGCCACTTGCCCAGTTTGTGGGTCACTGCCCCGAGTGCTCCGATTACCAAAGGAACCATTGTTGCCTTCACCTTCCACACCTTCCTGGTTCCCATTTGCCAGTGGGATTCCCAGGTACTTGTACAGTCAGGAAAGAAATTATTGGAAATCAAGGCTTGATGTACATCAAGTACTTAAGCACATTTTTACAAAGGGATTAAATACTTATTTCTTTCATGAAATTGCACAGATTGGTCAGTCTGGAGTGCAGTTAGCTTCTTTAGCCAGTAGGTGGGAATTATGTGGTCTGCTCTTAGCTCCAGCTTTGGTGCGGCTATTTTCAAATTGTACCCCTCCCACTGAGAGTATACCTTTGATGGTTCAGAGGAGAAAGGTTGGTTTATTTTCCTGGCTTCTATCTGGTATACAAATGTCCTCATGAAACGTCTTCAAGAAACTTAAAGAAGTCCAGTCACTTTTCTTTCCAAGCTCCTTGGATTAACATGACCAGGATTTAAATCTTGGTACCATTAATTACATATACACATCCAGAATTTATTTTTTTTTTTTTGCATATACTATTATATATTGTACATATATTTATTAGTTTCAGATTTAGCCATTCGTATATTTTGCCTGTTTATGTTATTGTATTTTGCACAACTCTGTTGCTTGTGAAGCTCGCACACAAGAATTTCACTTGCATGTGCTGTACCAATGTACCTGCACATATGATGTGACAATAAAAGTGATTTGATTTGATTTGATTTTGATTTAATTGAAGTAGTTTCTGATACAGTAAAGTTGTATTAAATCTTACTTAATTAAAAAAAATCTTTTGATGTAAAATGTACCTTATGTGTAAGTGAATGACAGCTGAATAAGGTTGATTAAATGTAATTAACACTTCAATTTTCATGGGTACACAAATAATGATAAACAACACACACTGACTGGAAATATAGCACACATTTTGCTCATGCTTTGACTGACAGAGTGCATCCCTCCTGACAGTGTGTGAAACCTTAAATTAGGACCCATGACATACACTGAACTCAGTAAACAGTTCCAGTTGTATTAATAGTGTATAGGCAGAACTGGAAGCCTTTAATGGAATAACCCCAATACATTAATATTTTTAACCAACACTCATTATAACAGGAAACAAGAAAAAAAAGGCATTAAGAAGTCATTTGGGCTTATTTGCACCTCATTCTGCTCAAATGAAGTGTTCTATACCTTATACAATGGTCACTTTAATGTGTTACGCTGTGAAATATGAAGACATAACTAAAATATGACTTCCTGTTTAAAGATAAAACTTTGAACAGAACGTTGTTACACTTCTCAGGTCCAACTAATTCCCAAAAGAAATAATTAAAAATGCATTCTTTACATGAGCTAGGGTCTCAGCAATATAACATAACCCAAATATTCCCCTTGTTCTTCCCACTGGAAACTAGGAAAATCAGCGAGCCTTACTAAAGGTAAAAAAAAAAATGTACTTGCAATTTCATTGTACACGTATAATGACATTAAAAGGCTATTCTATTCTAAGCACCACATCTTCTTTAATGTATTGCTGCTAGCATACTATAGGACTTATAGAAAGTTATAAAGCATTCTAGCAGGAATATTATAATTTATTTCATGCTTTTAAAGACCCTATCACCAAATTTAACATGTTGAAATTCATGAGACAAAGCATTTTCTGGTTATTCAAATTTTTTTAAACCTTGGTGTTGATATCAGACCAATTACAAAACAGAGTCAACTTAATATGTCATTTAATCTTGCACTTGGGGTTATCCTGAGGCTGGTGCAGATAAGGGACCCAAAAAATATTCAAGTTATGACTTGCTTAATATCTTGTTCTTCACTTATTGCATTATCATAAACACTGTAATACAATTACACCTAACATTGTGAGTAAAGGACTTCTTATGAATAATGTTAAATACAGGTTTGGTACACACATCTAATCTTAAAGTTACTCTATTTTGCAAATTGGCTTGATATAAAAGAAAATGGCAAGCCTCATATATAAGGGCTTTTGCTAGATCGTCTGAAAATCTTATCTCACTTTCAATTTTTCCGTGGCATATTGGAGTAAGTTAATTCCATGCCTCCTTCTTTTCTCCATCTGAATTTCATTGTGTCTGCCTAATCAGCCAGAAGCAGAAATGATCTGCTAACATTTCATTTCTCCATGAATATTTGATTGTCAAAAATTGTCCTAAGGGAACGAACTGGGCTCAAGGTTCGGTTTTGATTTGCGATTAAACTATCAAGAAATCAATTTCATCTGCTTTGAATAATTCAGGGTTTAATGGAATGAGAAATGGCAAAAGGGGCATGGGTTATGAGATGGTCTGAAGGAGGTGTATGTGTATATGTGTGTGCTGGATGGGGTGGAGGGCTGGGGTGGGTGATGCAGGGTGGGGTAGTTTTCCTCAAAATGAAATAAGAGCCCTGCAATGTGGTGCAGAGAGTCTGGGGAGCTACTGTCATTTCACCTGTACTGCTGTGTAGCATGCCAATAAGGTGTCTTTGTGAGTAATTTGATGATCACAGCAAGTCCAGAGCCAATATTTTGGATTACTCACTTGGACAGATGTGTTAATAGACTACTGATTTGTGGCCTTCTCCTTTAGGAATTAAAATGGGAATGTGCAAAGAAGATGGAACATTTTCTGTTAATTTTATGCTTTAATTGGTCTCATAAAAGCTTTCATGTTCTGCAGTCCACTAGCCACTGATCATTTTTTCACTTCTCTTCATGATTCCTAACTGGTGTTAGCCCCAAGTTAAGATTCTAGTAAGAAATATGGCCAAAGAAGAAAATAAATGGGTTAAGCTGCTTCAAGGACTCTAAGAAATTCTTTATAGAGCATATTTAGTTTGTCTCCCTAATGAACATGGAATGACAAAGATTCCAGAACACACTTTGATGTCTCCCGACTGCTTAGAACGATTCACTGTGACGTGCGCAAACATGTCATCTGTTCTTGTCAGTTTAAACAGAATGGTAGTGCTGATGTTTCTTGACGAGACACAAATAAATACCTGTCAGCCTGACCTGACAGGTGAATTAAAAAGGTGGCTGTGTTGTCAAAAGGCTAAGGTATCTCATACCAGAGTGGAGCCAAAAGCCTTACCTCCTGTGGAGCTTGTCAAAATGTTCTGTTTTATTTGAAAAAAGTTAGTAAGCTAACTCTAGGAGGCCAACTTTAGCTACTCTTTGTTACTCTTCATACATTCAACTGATCTTGTGCTTATTTCTATATAAGGTTTTCCTGAATTTAGTTTGATAGGGCTGGCAAATTATGATAATGTGAGGAGAACGAGGATTCTTTGAACGAAAGTTCCCAAGGTGTCCCATTTCAGTACTAATCACTTGCTAGATACATAGCATCTCAGCAGAAGATGACAAAGACAGAGAAATATTTTGGAAACACCATCATTAGTGGGATTAACTCATAAGAATCCAAAGAATCTAAAAACTATATTTGGTTGTTGACAGAAAGCAGGTCACAGCTACATACCTTATATGAAGTGGGAGGTGGTGATCCTACAATTAGGATAGCCTTATGGAAAGCTTGATGACATCAGATTGCTTTCATTTATACTTTATTTCATGCTTTATTTTAGTTAAAGTTAAAAAAAAAAAACATGTCAAGAGGAAAACGTGTCTCAGTAAGTTTTTCTTTTTTCTTGCCTCGGATCTCTAGGGATCGTTTAACTGGAGGCAGCCATTACTGTTAGGACTCAATAGGAGTCAATGCCGATATAGATCAACCATCAGCCTTATGAAAACCCCTTCATTTGCATAATGGAGTTGAAAAGCAAAGTGAAAGTAATACATAAAAAACCCATACATCTGAAAATTAATCAATTCTAAAATGAGATGGGAAATTGAAGAGGAAAAAACAAACAGGGATTAAAACGCAGGTTACCGAAGGTTTTTCCTTTTTTCCTTTTTTTTTTTGTACATATAATGCCACAAGAATAAAATTCAGCTTTACTGAGAAAAGTTTTCTTTAATTTTGTTCAAGGGAATTCTGATCCTTGAATAAGATACTAAATTCATATCTGCTGACCTCCCAGCAAAGGGCAAATACCATATATGAATAATGTATCCAAAAAAGCTTGGAACCCACATGTTATTACTTTCTTAATATGCTTCTGTAAACCTTTAAAATACTTTAAAAAATCTTCAAAGCCTTATCTTGATTAATGTGAATTTGTTGATATGTAAATTAAAGTGACATAACATATCAAAAGGTTAAATACTTAATGACAGTAAGCAATACAGTTAAAGACACAGAGAAAGCAAAAGAGGGACACACACAACAGAAAGCGAGAGAGAAGGAAATAACAATTAATTGCTCTGCTCTGTGTGCTAAGTACGTACTTTCTCTTCTATTTGACTTTTTCCATTTTGCCAATTGCATACTCAAAACTGTTTTTCTGTTTGACAGGTACATTACTGTACATCACCTGTAGTTTATTTCCTTCTTCCTCATATTTCCATCTCAAAAATTTCTACCATGCTTTTAAATTGCTCTGCCTCCACACCCGTCGTGATAAGGCAGCAATATGCATTTAAGTAGTCCATTTTGGGCATTTACTGTGGGAGGATAACTAGCAGAGTGGCTCATTAAAATTCACACTTTTGTAATATTTCATAACTCGACTTCTGACCTCTTGTCAACAGTTTCTTCGCTCTTGATTGCCGAGACTACAATGATTAAAATTGAGGAGAGAGTGCAAGCTTTTATGGATGCTGAGTATGAATACAAAATTAGTGATGCAGTTCAAGAACAGTTTGGGAAATAGGACTGACACGAAATGTTGACACATCATCAAACTGAGACTGATTGCTTGAATAATTGGTTTGTACCTAATTATATTAGAGTGCCCTCTTGGGTGTGTGTATGGTTATGTATGTGGAGCTTTCTGTGTTCTTTCACCGCTTGTGTATAGTGAAACAGGGGCTTGCTGCAGGAGCTTTGCTCTGAGGAAAGCTTTCTAGTGGAGGCTTCGATCAAATTCACAAAGCAATTCTCCAGAACCTCAATTAAATTTTAAAAGTTTACAATCATGTTAGGGAGCTGTAGAGAAAGAGGGAAGTGCTGGAAGGGCAACCTAGTGTTTTTGTTTTGAGCCTGTGATAAGAAGGCAGCTTCTAAGTGAGTTAAATGAGAAATAGCATCGGCACAGCTGTTGTTCTATTAAAGGCCCCCCTAGGAGGCTTTAGAGGGGGTCTGAGAGGATCCGATACGGGCAGTGAGCCAGCAGGCCTCACTGATTCTGTTACCAATTCTTATTGTAGCAACAGAATCTTGTATTCGGCGTGTGACTATGACCTATTTACTTACCAATTGTTGAACATTTTATGGTCATTTACATTCATTACATATGACACATTAGACAATATGATTTCCCTGTCATTGCTTTATTCATTTGTTTGAACATTTTTCTTCTTCAGCAACCCCTCAAAAATAAACAAGAAGAAGAAAGACAAATTTCTATCTAACATTTGTTGCATTAGATTAGAGATGGACACTGTTTCTTTGCCTATATGGTGCTGTTGATCCTATATAAGTGCAAGCTCCCGCAGGAAAATGGGAAGCTTTGCACTGCTGAGATGAGAGCTACATTGAAAAATGTGACCTGAATGGGAATGTTTCTCTTATTTTACTTTTTCCATGGAGAGCTGCTTCAGAATTACTGATAATACCTAAGTAATAAATAATGTAAACAAAAAAAAAGAACAGTTTTTATTGTATAATTCAATGCACTGCATTTTAAATTATATCATCTAACTTGAAAGTCTGTATCAATTGTTGCAAGACCCGTCTGTGGATGGCCTTGTACTTCTAGTAAGCAGTTATCAAGCAGTAGACGTTACACCCTACTGAACAAAAGTTTTTTTTTTGCATGCAATTGCTATTCACTTTCCATTGTTAGCAAGAGTTTAGCCAAAAACAGGTCAGATTTTTCTCCGAGGAGTTAGCAGGAAAACATAAAGACCCCGGAGGAAAGTGAAAAGTTTCATTTATTAAGTAGATAATGTTGCTCTTTAAGAGCTGGAGATACAAAAGGCTAAATGTGAACATGTTCTCCATATTATATCAGTCCTACAGATTTCAAAACACTGTTTTTCTTATATTTCTTACTTTTGTTGTCTTTTTCCAACTACTACTAAATTGTATTATTGATATTGGTGTAATAATAAAATAAAAAAAAAATAACAATAAGGAAACAAAAAAGAAGAAGAAACACTTCCTTATGAATACTGGGGGATCTCTGTGATAAAGGAAAGTGAATGTTGTGGGAAGTTAGTAGTTCTACTTTAACATTGTGTTCATGCACAAAATTCTCCTCAGGGGTCAACTGCACAGAGAGAACCTGAAATCCAGCTCTTAGTCAGACTGCTAAAGATATCTATGTCAGAACCATACTTATTTTTCCCGCATACACATTCATATCTTGAACCCCTGTGACCATAAAACTATTCCAGCATGTAACAGAAATCTCTCCTTATGAGTAATTTCTTTGTGGGCTACTTATCTTGATTTCATGTCTGAATAAAATACTCTGCCTAGTGTAGAACATATCCCAATTGTAGAAATTATATCGGACTTGTCTGCCTAAACTTAACTACTCCCGTATCTTTAAGCTTATGTCTTAAAGTGATAAAAAAAGAATCCCCCCACCCTCACCCCAATTTCTGCATGGTTTCCTTTCATTATTCCAATTCTACCTTATTAAATCTAAAAGCTGTGCTATGTTTTGTGTAGAAATGCGTAAGGAGCACTTATAATTTGTTTTCCAGCTTCGGCATCGTTTTTGACAACGTGGTATCAACATGGTTCTTTTATCTGCAGACTGGGTTTTATTCCCAACAAATGCATCCTGATGGTCACTTTCTTGTCATGCATACTGAATTTGTCTTTTTCCATCAGACCTATTTGCATGAAAGCAAGATTCATTTAGATATATCTGGCAGGAATGAGTCGGACCACCGCCCCAAGGCTCTGCTGTAACCATTTTTATCTTTTTTTTTCAGTTCTCTTGTCATTTAAAAAAAATACTTGCACTTCCTCAGGAATTCTGTATTCTGACAATAATTTTCTTCTGCTTGCTCTTTGTATTTTTAATAGCATACTCTCACATGTAGCATCCCACTGTCCCAACAAGTCCAGCAAACAAGCAATCTAACAGTGTCTGTAATGAGATATATAATTCATGGCAAATTATATATCTCTCTATATATCTTATATATACGTGCAAAATCAAATCTGGAGAATAAGAAAAAAAGCCCAAAAATGATAAAAGGAGTATTTGGTTATTGGTTCAGCAAAAATGAAATTACTCAGTCTAACCATAATGCCTCCCAGAGTGAGGAGTATAGAGCACACACTGCTGGGGATTAACGTCTGTAATGGGGTTTTGAGGATAGTCAGGATTTCAGATCTGGGGCGATATGGTGCCAGGGGTAAACACCATGCAAGGGACTAGAGGATTTAGCTAGCAAAGGCTTCCCTCTCCACGTGGACCAAGTATCACTGTGTTCTAAAGTACATTCATTTCCCACGGTCATTTACACAAGTATCTCCAGTGGGGATTCAGTTATCCTCTCTGAAAGGGCACTGCAGTCTTATGATGCTGCCCCCGTACGAAACGGGGTGAGGGGAGGGGGAAAAGATAATGATTCATTGGGAGCAAAAGTTGAACTGAAATGGCAGAGAACAGGAAAAAGAAAGAAAAACACAGTACTAAAGTACTTTTGCTTAAAAACCTTCAGCTTTGATAGACTTGAACTGTACATTAATATTTTCATTCTAACTGAAAACAAGCGTTAGGAGACAGATATTTTTCAAAATTTTCAGATTAGTTAAAGTTTGTAAAATCATGGTCAGTTATTACCCTCTAGTGTCAAAATATTATTTACATATAAATAACTGGACAAAATCTACTTCATATACTATTTTTATATTGTGTAATGTATATAATTGATACATTATAACAGCATCACGTTACTATGGAGATGTTATACTTAAGGAACTTTTTGTCAACATTTTTTTTAATAATCATAATAATTGAATCATTTTTCGAAGTGACAGCGAAGAAAAAACAAAAAAAACAAAATACAGAGCTCAGGCCTTCTCTGCACGGCCCTGGTTTACTGCTACCACACATTAGCCTTCCCACACTACTTTTAACTTCTAACTTTTAACTTATTGCACTGCTTCTTCTACCAGTGCAATAAACTGCAGTGTCAAAGACTGACCACTTTAGTTTACTCAACACCTCACCCTTGAGGTGTTGATGCTGTGAAATATCCTGTTTGGGTCAAGATAACTAAAACCACAGTTCCCTCTTACAGAACTACAACAAACCACCGGCTCTCTAAGCAGCCATGCTTGGAGACAGATGGAGTCAGAGAGTGTGTCGAGGCTGTTTATGATGAGCTTCACATCTGCCACTCACAAGAAATCGGGCCACAGACGGTGCAGGATTACAAAGTGGAAAAGATGGAGTCAGTAAGAATCTAAGTTCAACTTTGACCTCCCTGACCCAGAGGCAGAAAAGATTCGAGCAGCAGGGTGGAAAAGCCAGCGAGACAAGTCAGGTTGTGAAATAAATGAATGCAACCATGCAAGAAAGGTGAGATGATGTTCGTGCAGGCTGACCTAGATGCAGATAGATGCTGCATTTGTTGCAGATGGTATTTAGTTAATGGAATTAATAAAACACACACTAAACCACTGTAAATTACACATTTTTTTTCAAACTCATCCCCTGTAACTAAATTTAATTAACACACTGTACTTAAGCAATTGGGAAGTGTCGGGTACTGCAAAGCAGATGAGCAAATAGAATTGTGCTCAGTGTGTGTTCATAAGGGACGATGAGGGCAAAGGTTGGTTTTTTGTGTGTTTTTTTTAATATCTTGTAATTTAATGAAGTGAGAAAATGTCACCCACACAGGCGAATGATAATGTGAGATGAAATCAGCAGTAAGGAGGAAATACTTTAATCAGGCAAAACATTAAGATACAGGTAAATTCACAGGCAGAAATACTTTGATGTGCATGCATAGGTCTAACGTGTGTCTTTAACAGAGCATAAAAAAGAAGAAAAAGTCATACATCCTCAAAATGATATTTCTATGATCATTATATGGTGACAAACATTCACCTCTAAATGTTGCTTCTTCTTATTGTCTAATGTAGTGCACAATGATTTATGTAAACCAGCAGCACATTCAGATTTTAAGGAATCTCTTTTTTTCTTGCTTTTTACACAAAGACAAGCAATCTATGTAAAAAAAAATGCAAGAAATAAAATACACTATAAAAACACTATATTGCCAAAGGTATTCACTTACTCATCCAAATCATTGAATTCCGGTATTCCAATCACTCCCATGGCCACAGGTGTATAAAATCGAGCAGGTGAGTGGATACTTTCTGCAGAGTCAATTAATTAATTTCATATGGCCTTCAGATTAGCTCAAGGAGATAGCTTCATGGAAATGGTTTCTATGGCTGAACAGCTGCATCCAAGCCTTACATCACCAAGTCCAATGCAGTGGTGCAAAGCACGGCACCTCTGGACTATAGAGCAGTTGGGACATGTTCTCTGGATTGACAAATCACACTTCTCCATCAGGTAATCCAATGGACGGATCTGGGTTTGGCAGTTGTCAGGGTGCCGATACTTGCCTGACTATAGTTTGATGGTGGCAGGACTATAGCGTGGGGTTGTTTTTCAGGAGTTGGGCTTAGTTCCAGTGAAAGAAATTCTTAATGTTTCAGCGTAAAAAGATATACTGGACCATTTCTTGCTCCCAATTTTGTGGGCACAGCTTTTGGATGGCCCCTTCCTGTTCCAACATGACTGCACACCAGTGCACAAAGCAAGGTCCCTAAAGACATGATTGAGCGAGTTTGGTGTGGAAAAAACTTGACTGGCCTGCACAGAGTCCTGACTTGAACAGAATAACTTTGCAAAAATATTAAAGCGGATACCGCGAGCCAGGCCTTCTAATCCTGGAAGTGCCCAGAAGCACTCACAAATGCACTTCTGGATGAATGGTCAAAAATTCCCATAAACACACTCTTAAACTTAGTGGAAAGCCTTCTCAGAAGAACAGAAGTTGTTATATCTGCAAAGGGTGGGCTGACATCACATTAAACCTTATGGAGTAAGAATGGGATGTCACTCAAGTTCATATGCATGTGACGGCAGATAAGAAACTACTTTTGGCAATGTAGTGTACATAAAATTAATCAAGAAAGCACAATAATGATAAATTTGATTGACATTAGCATTTATTACATGCAGTATGTCATTGAAATAAAAACCTAGTTAATATGTTTCATATCAACTAGGAGGTAAAAATATTTTGGAAAAATATTTCCTTGTGCAACATCTGACAGAAGAATGTAATGTCTGAGTTTATATTGGGGGCACCTGTGATCAAAAATGAATGGAAGTGAATCATTTTCCTGTGCCTTTGTGAAAAAGAAAGCTTTCCTGGTGCTCAGCAGAATACAACTCATTTCACTTTGAATTTAAAATTGCCCCACATGCAGAGCTATTTCCTCAAAGCTATTTATGGTAAGCAACGGAAGCAGTCAATGTTGTGCCAGGACTATTTGTTTGAAGAATAAACAGAATGCCACTATGCAGATTTCCTCACCTAAACATATCTGACCGATCAGTACTGAGAGCAGGTGAAAACTCAGGTGAATTAACAAAGGAACATGGGACGCACCCCAAGACACCTGAAAGCTGACAAGCTGGTGGACAAATGGTCAGACTTGTGATTTTAACTGCTCACAGTGTCATTTAGCTGTGGGTGGTGACTGTTGCATTGCAGGAGAAAATAATGGGAACAAATGCACGCACACACACACACACACACACACACACACACACACACACACACACACACACACACACACACACCTGGACAGGTTGCAAGTCTATCACAGGGTTAAGGGTTAGACAAACAACTATCCATGCTGACATTAATTCACACCTATGGAGTAGGTTAATTACAATGATCAATTAACCTAACATTTTAATTTTGGACTGTGAGGGGGAGTCAGAGTACTTGGAGAGAACCCACACAAGCAATGGGAGAATGCTGCCTAAAAGAGTTAGCCAGAGAAGTCAAACTCAGAACAGGCAACGTTGCTAACCACTTCACCACTGTGTCACCACCAGGTGGCTTGTAGTACATAAAACCAAACCAAGCCCTCTTAGTGCCTAGAGATTACCAGCAATGAAAGCATTGTCAGACTTATGACCAACCAACCCTCCAAACACCTAATGTCACCTCTATTCCTCTTTACAAAAAGAACCTTATCTCATGGCTTCCAATATCTTGATGGCCAGGGCATCAAGGAACAGCTGCCAAAGGACACAGTATATATATTTCTGTGATGCAAGCAGGATATGATAGAAGTACTGTAATTTATGTGAAGCTTTATATTGTAATAAAAAGCAGTAATATTACAAAAGAATAAAAAAGAGAAGTTAGATTAATTTAGATACCAAAAAGCTAATGAAATAACTAGATATAAAAAACACTATAATGTATCAGCTAAAATTTTTATTATTAGTTTGAAGGTAACAGCATACAGTTTTTCAGTCATGTATTTTTCCTAAGAGTCTTAACTGTTGTTCTAAAATGACCTAATTACTAGGGGTGCAACGATACACAAAATTCACGGTTCGGTTCGATACTTTGGTGTCATGATTCGATATTTTTTCAATACAAAAAATGTTTATGCTTTTTTAATTTGTCATTTATTAAAATTATAAATATATATTTTATCTGAAAAGTACAGTTTTTAAATTTAATGTTGCTGAAACAACAAAGTAATAAAAAAATAAATCTATCTGATCGAGAAATCACTCATGTTTGGAAAAGAGAGTTTATTACAGAGAAATGGCTCTTTCCAAAATAAAAGCTATACTATCCGCTTCTTCTGGGCTATATTCTCAGCAGCATATTAAACATATCAGGTCCCCATAAGGAGAATTATGTGCTGTCTAAATGACTCGGGTAAAGTTTGTAGCATGCGTGCTTGTTGTTTTTGTCTGCTTCCACTTGTCTTTGCACTAGGATGATGTCGACGTAAATGTGCAGTCATATTCATTGTGTTCCCACTAGTGCTGTCAGCGTTAATCTGAAATGACGTTAACGCCACAACACGGCAAATCTCCGTTAACGAGCTACCGCGGAGTGCCCCGTGCGTGGGGCTGGACGGCAACATGTTAACGAGCAAACTGCGCTAACGCCGTAGTTCCCACCCATGTAATTGAGCATTGCGTGGCACATCCGACATACTGTTTTACTTTTGTCCATGACGCGCTTACCTTCAGGGCAGAGGTGGAGCCAGACATTTGAAACACCCGGGGCTTAGCCCTAAATGGTAGTAAGCATGTGGGATTTTTTTGTGTGTGTGTGTGTGTGTGGGGTGTGGGGTGGTGGGGGGTAGAATTGACTGAAAGATTAATAGGCTCTGTTTTGAGTTTTGTTCAAAAAAGAATGACTTCATATGGGAAAAAATATATATCACATATGCAGGACACCTTAAACTAGGTTTTTAATTAAGCAGCAAGGCTGTATCAAGACACGAGGACTAAACCCCAATTCAACCAGACCAAGAACTGATCCGGAATTAAAACAGGACTACAACAGTTCAAAATCAGGACTACTGAGGACTTAACCAAGACAGAACCAGAATCAGAACTAGATGATAGTAGTACTAAAAATCATCATAGACCTGCACTACAATTATTTTTTAATTCTACCAAAGTCCACTATTTAGATTGAGAAAAGTTTATATAATTATTTAGCCTTGTTGTGCAAAGCATAACTTAATAAATGTAGAATTTGAAAAATAACAAACCTAAAAAGAAACACTAGGTACGAGTAGGGCTGGGCGATATGACCCAAAATTCATATCTCGATATTTTTTAGCTGGATGGCGATATAATATATATATCTCGATTTTTTTTATAAAGCCATAAGTTAAGAACAAAAAGAGAGTTCTTAGTCACACTGTGTCCCAGATGTCACACGGGCACTTTTATTTACATACAGCGTAGATGTACATGAAGAAATTACTCATAAATAAATTATCAGCATTTATTAAATAATCATGGTCCATAAATAAAAGAAAATGTTGTTTTTGTGCATAACAAAAAGCTCACAATTGTGCAGTCAAAATGTAAACTAATAGACGCTGAGCATAATAACAAAGAGACAGATTTCACGGCTGCACCGCGTCTCTGAACAGGTGCCATTTGTGGTCCTTATACACACACAGTACATATCACTCCGCGAGGCTCCTCCTCGGTAGCTGTAATCCTCCGACAATCCATCATGCGGTGCAGCTCCGTAGCTTAGCAAAGTCATATTAAAACATTTTTTGACAGATTGCTGAGCGCTGTGTACCACATAAAATCGGTTCGCGGTCAGTAAGCACAAACAGAATTCATACATAAGGCGCACTGTCGATTTTTGAGAAAATGAAAGGATTTTAGGCTGGGCAGCCCCTCCGGGCTGCATGTCGTTAGCGCGGTTAGCTCGCTAACACGTTGACGCCATCCAGCCCCACACACGGTAACTCGCTAACGGAGATTTTCCGCTTTCATCTTGTCATTGCCTGCAGGTGAAGCTATGGGGGAGGGGGAGTTGTGTTCAGTGAAGGAGGGGCGAGGCCGAGTAACGTTGCGTAGAGACAAAAGTGGACGAAAGAGAGGCAAACCTGCGGCTCCACAAGTATAATTATAACTTAACATAGACTATATCGATATAAACGATATTGTCACATCTTATATCTCGTATGAAAATATATCGATATTTTTAAAAAACTCGATATACCAGCCCTAGGTACGAGACACATGAGTACCTGTGATACGGTGATACTTTTGGTAAACGACCATTTGACTAACATGTGTGTCTCACCTGCTCTTGTTCCATCTCTGTTCTGTCCTCATACTCCTCTCTCCCTCTTTGTGCTGACAATCATCAAATATACAGTTGAAACCAGATATTTACTCTTCAGAAAACACAAACACTTTTTTAATTGTAACATCAAATCAAACTAAATGTTTATTTTTTTAGATTGCTAAATCTAAAAAACATATTTGTTAACTTTAAGAGTAAAGAGAGAAATTGTCTGTATTTCTTAATTGCAAATGGCACCAAATTGTATTCAAACTGAGCCACACTTATGGAGCTCCACAATTCTTTTCCTGGTGTTTTGGTTGATGTCTCTTGATTTTCCCATGTTAAAGAAACAGACTTAGTGTTTCACCTTTTATGCATCCACAGGTGTGCCACCAATTTACTCACATGGACTCTACTAACCTATCAGAAGCTTCTTCAGTTCAGAATGGAATCGTCTGGAGTTTCTTATTAATTAACAAACTTAGTGTATATGTACTCCTAAATTTGATGAAAGTGATAAAAAATA
Organism: Maylandia zebra; assembly: GCF_041146795.1. Lineage (NCBI taxonomy): Eukaryota > Metazoa > Chordata > Actinopteri > Cichliformes > Cichlidae > Maylandia > Maylandia zebra. The sequence continues at coordinate 38,886,168 of NC_135173.1, read as the reverse complement.
GACAGCTCTGTCTCTCTTTATTCTGACATTTAACTAATTCAAAAGATATTTCAATATTTATTTAACCAAAACAAAACAAGTTTACTCTAAATTGATGTTGTACAGTAAAAAAAATGTTCTTGTGTTTTCCATAAAGTGTATGTAAATATCTGGTTTCAACTGTGAATATACTGCTGTGTATTGAAATTCCTCTTGTTTTGCATAGAAATATACTGAACAACATAGAAAGCATAATACATAAAATAACATCTACCAGAGTTTTTTCTTTGAAAGAAGTACCTTATGTCCATTCTTGTATATCAGTGCATTACTGAAACCGATTTATTTAGCCGTGGAGGGTAACAACTGAAAATATGAAATAAACACACATGTAAGCTAAGACTCTCTAAAGAAACAGCATTGTTGTTGTTCGGCTTTTCATTTCGCCATTTGTTGATTCACTTAAAGACCAAGTAACGTAATATGGGTCAAGTGATCAGTTTGATATCAATCTTTCGTGATACACCGTCATATTTACATTATTTGTACAGTACGAATGATTTGCTTTGGTACCTGGTCGAACTTCAGTTCTCCTCTGTCTGCCTGGCTCCGTTTCTCTAACAGCGCACTGGCAGGCAGCAGCTGCCCCGCCCCGCTTAGTGTCTGAGCTCGGATCATACCAATATTAGGGGGGATTTACGCACAGTCGTAAATTCCCACAGTGTGCACCATGTGCTTCGAATATTGTGTGTAGTCTTTGTTTTATACAGTTGTCAGCCAGGCACCTAACTATGAAAAAATTACAGTCCAAAAGACCCCGGGCTTCTGACAAAACAACCCGGGCTTAAGCCCAGTAAGCCACCCCCCCGCTCCGCCACTGCTTCAGGGTCATACTTCACATGAAGACCAAAATAGTTCCAAAGGCCAGATCTGAATGAGGGTGGGGGAGGTGTCGCTACCCGATCCGTACCGGAAACCCGATCCGTACCCCGCATGCGCAAATTTTACATCACTTCCTCTCTTTGCCAACATTGCGACATTCAATATATTTGAATGATACGGTTAGCGCCCAGTTAGCTCCTAGCATTTCTCAGCAGCTCTGCCTCCTTTTCGACTACCGGGACATTTAAACAATGGATAATCAGTTTACAAACAAATTCATGCTTTTCTCCTCAACAGAGAGCGTCCCCCGATTGAACAACAGCGCCGTAAAATAAGAAGAATGGCGCCTAATTACAGAGTTAATAATACAGACTTTGTAATATCTCACGTGTAGATTCATCAGCCAGATTAAGTGTTTACTGACAATTGACAGTGTAAGCGGACATCATCATCACTATCCCAATCCCAATCAATCTTCTCCGCACAGACAAGCATAAACACGCTCGACTATCACTAAATCAAATTTAACACACGTTTGTAATGACGCTAATTCAGTTTACAATAGGGTTCATTCGCTCAGTCAGCAGGTGGCGGTATCCTCTTATACTGGGGAGTAAACTGCCATTAAACGAACAGAAGAAGAAGAAAACCCCTGCACATGCGCGGTACGGATTGGGTAGACCCGATTTGTACGGTCCGACTTTGCACATGCGCAGTAAGGATCGGGAGTTCTGATCTGTCACTATCTTTTTATTTTTTTTTTGTTTTTCTCTACATTATATTAAATGTTTCATTATCGGAAACATTTTAAGAGATACTTGTTATTCTTAACATCTTAACAGATACTCTGACCTGTAACTATCGTAAAATGCTTCGACCGGAAGTAGACACCTTTCGCGCATGCGGGGTAGGGGAGACCGGGGATAGTTGTAACATTTTTGACATTTCTGTCTGTAAATTGGAGCTCTTTTAAGGTAGTGGATTCAAAATGTAATGCAAAGTATTTACATGTCTCTGCTATTAAATAGTGCAGCTATTTTCTCTGCAGCACAATTACTCATTGCATGGTATGGTCTCAAACACAAAGAGTGAAATGTTACAATTAACCCCATAGTCTGGGTTAGTTTTAACATATCCTGGGGTAAAATGTAACACAATGAAATAAGGGTACTAACAAAACATTAACATGTAATCTTTGTTTATTCAACACATGAATGCACTTACATCCATTTATGTAGCTGTGTGTGTGTGTGTGTGTGTGTGTGTGTGTGACAGAGTGCAGAAATCTAGCTTTTGAACATATTCCAACCCCCAAAAAAGACAACTTATGGAATTTTCTGCAACTGAATATTTCATTAATTTTGGCTGGTCTTCCTTAAGTTTGGCCTCATTGGATCAGTGGGCATTATAACCTACCACTCTTGCACCAATTTTGAACATAACAATGAAGCTGAAAAAATGTAGTTGTTCACCAGCATCGCAATTCCATTACTTTTTATCATGGCTTACCTTGGTGTGGTTTGCAAAGTGCTTCAGAAAGATGAGGAAATCTGTTTCTTGCACCCATCCTGATTTATTTCCACTACCAGTACTTCCTACTGGTCCATCTCTGACACAGTGGTCTGCATAATGTATGTGTGGGGAACACAAACAGTGGAGGAATTGTGTTGCCAATGGCATTAACCGCATATACAAAAGCGACCAGTGAACCTCTCTCTGCTGATGTCATTGCCCCAACTTGTTTAATATAAGTTAAAGTAATAGTGTGGTAAGTTGTAACATCTGCATTATTGTTAAAACTAACCCAGACTGTTGCTGTTACAACTGACCCAGACTCCTATAGCCATGAACTAGCTAACATTACAGCCAACGGCTAAAACATTAGCACTAAAGACCTACACAGAATATATCTCCATAGACATACAAATAACATAATTTAAGTTTGATGAGTTTAACTGCAAAGCAGATAATGCTATTAGAAATTGAAATAAAGTAGAAAAACTTACTTTTTGGCATACAAATTACTTTTTTTCATGTTAAATTGTCTGTGTTTGACAAAATGTGCTGATTTTTCACATGTGATAGCAGAACTGAGTTGGGCATGCACAGGATGAGTCACATCATTTGAAACTTAGCCCTGATTGGAGAAATTGGAAGTGTTACAACTGACCCACGTTACAACTATCCCCGGTCTCCCCTACCGATCGGGTTTCCGGTACGGATCGGGTAGTGACAGGAGGTTCAATTTGCCATGTTGCAACGAGCTTAGCTTCTGTCTTGCTAGCTTGTGCTGTGCTCAGTGGATCTGCGCTCGACAGTGCAGCCTAGGCGGAGTAGTCGAACGCAGATCCACTGAGCTCTCAACACAGGCAGCATCGTCAGAAGAAAAGTTGATAAAATAAATTAAAAATTTTGTATTGTTCGATACATATGTGTACCGAACCGAAAGCACTGTATCGAGCGGTTCAATATCTATACGAGTATCGTTGCACCCCTACCAATTACATATCTTTTTTTGTCTTTTCCCTTTGCCTTAGCTTGTCATTTTTATCTAACACCTGTGGAAAATATATTCTTGTCTGTTTTAATGTGGATCCCTAACAAAAATTATTTATATTATTTTAAAAGTTAGCTAACATGGTCCCAGAATTTATGCCAAATAGCTAATTTCATAATTAGCTGACAAACATATTTCAGCCGCTATTTATTTTTTTCTAACATTCATCTTAAAGTAAAAAAGGAGACAAATGCAAGTAACAAAAATGACAAATGTTAAAGTAGCTACAAGTTCTTCATATTTATATTCTGTATGCACTAACTTAAAAAAAAAAACCTCTAGACTGTGCATCCTTTTAGACTCAGCTCCATTAAGCTTCTAAACAGATCCTGGTCTCAAGGGAGTTCTCCCTCAAGACTAATACATAGCAAGCAGAGTGAAGGTCACCTCTGTATATCACACCAGTAGCAGAAATGAGAATAATAAGAAATGAGCCTGGGCACTGAATGGGTAGTTCAGAGCCACAAACACCTTCAAGCTCCCTATCCATATATCTTAACCCTTAGACAAACACCCTCATTAATGGATTTGAAAGATCTTACTGGTTCATTAACAGCGGCATTAATAAGTAGTTTATAGGTCAAGTGTTTGATGCACTTCATCTAAGAATGGACCTTTGATTCACTGAGCCACAGGCACAAAGTCCCAGACTTTAATGCTCTAAGCAGCTAATATGGATTGGCACACTGCCAGAAGAGTAAGCTCAGGATGGTGAGCTTTAGTCTGACCCCTGACCCCACAGCTTCCTGACCAGTCCCCTAATTGGCTGCTTTTCTCCCTCAGACTGCATTACCCTTTCCAATTACACCCACTGTTTGCATGCTGGTGAGCACACTGCAGACAGATCAGGCTGAAAGACAGATAATAGACTTTGTGGCAAATATACAGAAAGAAATGTAAATAGATAATTGAATAACAAAGGTCAAATTGTACTCTACTTAAGTATCAATTTAAAGGTACTGGCAATGTTCCCATTTGTTTTTTTAAATACCATAAATTTTCCCATTAACCTTTTATTTTCTTTTGCCCATAATTTATGATTTATGAACTGTACAGCGCGATCAGCAGCGAGGAAACCGCACACCCAGAGGCGGCGTTTATCACAGCCGGAAACTTTAATAAGGGTAACCTGAAGAAAGTCTCACCCAAACTCCACCAACACATCCACTTTAACACTCGTGGAGATCGGCTACTCGACCACTGCTTCACCTCTTTCCGGGATGCGTACAAAGCCCTCCCCCGCGCCCCATTCGGCCAATCAGATCACCGCTCCATCCTGCTCCTGCCTGCCTACAGGCAGAAGCTGAAACAGGAAGCTCCAACCCGGAGGGCGGTGCACTGTAGGACGGACCAATCAGAGTCTGCGCTGCGGGACTGTTTTGATCACGCGGACTGGGAAATGTTTCATGTGGCTGCTAGGGACATTGATGAATACACAGACTCAGTCTGTGGATTTATCAGGAAATGCGTGGAAGATGTCGTCCCATCCAGAACAGTTAAATCCTTCCCAAATCAAAAACCCTGGATTAACGGAGATGTTCGCGCGGCACGGAGCACCGCCTTTGCCTCCGCGAACACATCGGACTACAAACACGCACATTACCAACTCCGGAAGACGATCAAAGCAGCCAAACGTGAGTACAGGGACAGGGTGGAGCAACAGTTTGACAACCCTCGGAGTATGTGGCAGGGACTAAACACGATCACAGACTTTAGAGGGAAAACCAGCACACCGCAGACCACGGCCTCTCTGTGTGAGGATCTAAACGTATTCTACGCTAGATTCGACACAGCGAACACCATGAGACCGGACAGTGTGCGCACCGCGGATGACGTCAGTGCGCACACTGTGTCTGAGGAGGATGTGCGGAAGTGCTTCAGGAAGGTGAACGCACGCAAAGCTACAGGTCCGGACGGGATTCCCGGCCGCGTCCTCAAGTCATGCGCGGCTCAGCTGGCTGGAGTGTTCACGCACATCTTCAACCTTTCCCTCTCTCTGTCTGTAGTCCCAGCCTGCTTCAAAATGGCCACCATCGTCCCTGTACCCAAATCCTCCACCATCTCCTCACTGAACGACTGGCGACCTGTAGCCCTGACCCCCATCGTAAGCAAATGCTTCGAGAAGCTGGTCAGGGACTTCATCTGCTCTGCACTACCCGACTCACTGGACCCTCTACAGTTCGCATACCGCCACAACAGGTCCACTGATGATGCCATAGCCCTGACACTACATACTGCCCTGTCACACCTGGAGAAGAGAGACACGTATGTGAGAATGCTGTTTGTAGATTACAGCTCAGCATTCAATACCATCGTTCCCTCGAAGCTGGACAGGAAACTGCAGGATCTAGGACTGAGCAGCTCCCTCTGCAGCTGGATCCTTAGCTTCCTGTCTGACAGACGCCAAGTGGTCAGACTGGGCAGCATCACCTCATCCCCCGTCACACTGAACACTGGTGCTCCACAGGGGTGTGTACTGAGCCCTCTCCTGTACTCACTCTACACCTACGACTGCACAGCCACTAACAACTCCAACATCATTGTGAAGTTTGCGGACGACACTACAGTGGTGGGTCTTATCACCAACGGTGATGAGACGGCTTACAGGGAGGAGGTCAGCGCCCTGACCCACTGGTGTCAAGACAACCATCTCACCCTCAACGTCGCAAAGACAAAGGAGTTGATAGTGGACTTCCGGAGGTGCAGAGAAGTACACACCCCCATCACCATCAGCGGCGCTGCTGTGGAGAGAGTGAGCAGCTTCCGGTTCCTTGGTGTACATCTGGCTGAGGATCTTACGTGGTCAGTACACACAAACAAAACAGTGAAGAAGGCGCAGCAGCGCCTCTTCTTTCTCAGGAGACTGAAAAGATTCGGCATGAGCCCCCGCATCCTCAGGACCTTCTATCACTGTGCCATTGAGAGCATCCTCACTGGATGCATCACCACCTGGTATGGCAACAGCACCGCCTACAACTGCAAAGCTCTCCAGCGAGTAGTGCGGTGCTCTGAACGGATAATTGGAGGTGAGCTTCCCTCCCTCCAAGACATCTACAGGAAGCGGTGCCTGAGGAAAGCGGGGAGGATCATCAAGGACTCCAGTCACCCCAGCCATAAACTGTTCAGACTACTTCCATCAGGAAGGAGGTTCTGCAGCATCCGGTCCCGTACCAGCAGACTGAGAGACAGCTTCTTCCATCAGGCCATCAGACTGCTGAACACGTCATAGACACCTCACCTTCACTACTGGAACTTCAACATTATGCACTCCATACTGTACAGTAATGCCACTGTTTTGCACATGTCTCACTCTGTATATTTTATTTTATTTATTTTAAATATTCTACTTATTGTTTACTCTATTTAATTTGTAAAATATGTGTACACACACACACACACACACACACACACACACACACACACACACACACACACACGTAGAAAAATATTTAGTATACACATCCAGAAATGCATATACTATTATATATTGTACATATATTTATTAGTTTCAGATGTAGCCATTCTTGTATTTTGCTTGTTTACATTATTGTATTTTGCACAACTCTGTTGCTTGTGAAGCTCGCACACAAGAATTTCACTCACATGTGCTGTACCAATGTACCTGCACATGTGATGTGACAATAAAAGTGATTTGATTTGATTTGATTTGATTTCCTTCACTGTCCACTCTATATGTTTGATTTGCGGTTACTGACCTCACCAACTTGGATTTATTGTTTATTGCTTTTTGTTGTTGTTGTTTCGTAGCAAGTTCTATTACATTATTACTTGGTTAAAAATGGTAGTGGCATTATATGATTAAAAAAAAAACAAGGATAATGATAAGTTTTTACCACTTAATTAACAAGACATAGCTGAATAGTGTCATGTTGAAACGTGGGTAACTGGGTAATAATCCGTCAGAAAACTGGGTGTAATAATGTGGAATTAAACAAATGCCTTTGACGCAAATGTAGTTAGTAATAATATAGTAATACACTAATAACATTCTGCTAACCGACAAGCAATAAAATATTAATATTAGTGTATTACAATTTTTATGCACTGACTTGTTTTTGTAACCTTATAATAATTAGATAAGATTGCTTGATGTGTTAACATCAACGTAAAGTATTCTTCCATTTAGTAACCAGGCATCAGGGCTGCAAACTGCAAACTACGCATTTCTAGTAAGTTGCATTGCAATATTTCTTACAACTAACATCAGCACCAGAAAAGTCTGCCTGTATTTGCTAAATTTCAATGTTATGATCATTATTTTTATTGAACCACTGGGAAGTAAACAACAGATATATATCTGTACAGGTTGAATGAAGGTCTAACTTTAAATCATAGATCACAGAAGATGATCTTTAACAGGAAGACACCTATGACAAAACCAGGCTTAGGGAGGGGTAGCCACCATTTATGCATGCTTAATGTTCCATATGCATTTCCACACTTCAACAATATTGCCTTTTTTCTAGCCCACAAGATTTACTCAACCACACAATGCTAACCGCATGTTAGGCTAGACAGATGTGTTTTGCTATTTTACGCAATCTGTCTAAAAAAACGAGTAAAGTCTACGAAAAATTTGGGCCCATGTGACCTATTTGTTAGTAGGACCAATTAGTAATCATATTGTTTACTAGTAAAAACATGATTACCTAATTTTTAGTTACTGTCTTGTGGTAGTAGCCTCATGGCGATATTGGTTGATCCTTTAACATATCAGGATACTATTCCCTTATATAATCCTGGAATAATCCTACATTATGTATCCAGCATTCTTCTTTGTTTGAAGGTAACAACAGATTACGTGATATTATTAATTGATATAACTTTTTAATATTACTAATATTTCTCTGCTATTAATTATTATCTTGTTAATATTAATTTATAATTTGGATATTACTCTAGCATTACTTTGGTAATTAAGAGCCAATAACTTGCTTTTATTATCTTCTTCTTTCTATTTTATTACACCACTATTACCAAATTATACCTGGGTTGTGAGAAAAAAATGTTTTTTTTGTTTTATTTTGTTGTTTTCAAGTCTCTTCAACTGCACTCTCTCAAACTGGTCCAGACATACACCCGCCCACATAAGTTCAGTTCTATCTGAGGTTTTGTCTTGGTAAAAACTGAATTTTTTTTCTGCATAACTGCTTAGAAATTCAGGCTTAAGGGTTAAGACCAGGCTCATAGCAAAATATGCTATGAGCTATATCACTTTGGTCTACAGTGCAAATATATTATTTTTAAACCAAACTATAGTTGCTTGTGGGTGAGGGTGGAGGTGAAGGTGTATTATAGGGGTGTGACACCAGAATGGTGCCGAAAGCTTGCTAAAAGTTAAACAGTATGAGGGAAGTCTTATGACTCACCCTACCCCTAAAGCCCTCTAAAGCAGACTTGGTAAGCCTTTTAGACTGGTGCAATTTTTTCTCTGTCTCTCTTTGACAAAAACATCTGTGAACTGAACCACAGCTGGCAAAGGGCCTTGTTTTTGCAGAGAAGGCAGTGGCATGCATGTCTTGCCTCATGTGTTACCTGTTATTTTATCTTTATTTTAGAGACGGAGCAAAGATACACACAGTTTGTTTTAAGGGAAGGGCTGATGGCTTGGCTTCTTCATCAGCATGTGCTACATGCACAAAAATATCTATATCAGTCTACATCAAAATGCAAAGACGATGTCAAGGCTAACTTCATGACAATTTTGTGCTATAGTCATGACCTTTAATCTACTGACTCGTGTTGCTGGACACAAATTTCTCAACATTTTTTCTTTCCCCGATACACTGCTCTCATATGTGCTGTTTAAAATGCAAAACAGTCCACATTTGGATGTTGAAAGAGTGGTGAAGGAGTAAATTGTCTTAACATTAGTGCAAGACGTTTAAACTTGAAACATATACATTCACACATCATTTATATGCTTTTTAAATCCAGAACTAATTATGAATATGTTGCTTGGTTTGGTGAATGCATTAAAAACTACTTGGTAGGGTTAGAAAAATGTCATGGCATCGGTTATATTGCAATGGTTGTCACATCTTTAAAGACTTTATTTTCCTGGTTGCCATGGAACTTGGTTGCTCCTGACACAAATATATTGCTTTATTGAACTGCATTACTTACAAATTTGTGTTCACTGATGCAAAAAAAACTTGTCCATGAACATGAAAAAAAAAGATTAATTTTCTGTGACTATTTCAAAAACTGCCAAGAAACCAAGCTGTGGTAAGTGGTTTCCAAAGAAACAAATGGCAGTATAATCCTAACTGTATAGAAATATTGGCCAAGTAGGACCCTAGAAATAATTACATGGCATCTGATGTCAAAAACAGGAGATGAAGGCAAATCTTCGTTTTCCTTGACCACATGCAAATGCATAAGCTGAGTTTCTGACAATCTTCACACTGGAAGGAGTCTTTTAAAAGCTTTATTTTCAGTGACCAGAGTCCAAAATGCATAGAAAAAGTTATCCTTTCACGTACTGTTATACACGTGGACAAGACTGCACACCCTAGAGAGATAGTTGGTGACCTATGAAAAGAGTAAAAAAGCAAAAAGGAATCCTGGGGCTTAGAATCTATTTACAGCTTGGAAGCATCTGCCCTCCTTAAAAAAATCTGAGGTAAGAGAGAAGTGAAGGACATGGTAGTTGGGAGAGGAAATGGAGAGCGCCACAGAAAGACAGAGAAAGGAAGGAGGGGTGCAAATAAGAAATCTTAACATAGAAATGGGAAGATGGAAGTAGAAATGAATAAGTGAGGGCAGTCAGTGAGTGTCCTGATCAGGAGGATGGGCTTCTATCACACACATGCTGTCAGTGAAGGAAAGAGATGGGTCTGATGGATTTGTATGATAGATGTGTGGACGCATGAAGCCATGGCCCCAGCTGCTGGGCTTAATGAAATGTGTCTCACTACAAGATAGAGCGCCCTGATTTAAACACATCCTGCCATGCTATTCCTCTTCTCCCTAATGCAGGCAGAAAGAGCCGACGCCACCATCAGTCCCCGCTGTCTGTTTGTCTTCCTATTTGAAAGTCAGCTTTTTCATTTGGAACCAATCCGCTGTCTCTCGTCTCACCCTGCAATGAATCATGGCTCTGTTCTGTGCACCTGTAGATCATTGATAAGTCAAACTTGATCAAAATTGTGCTTTGTTGTTTTTGTTTGAAGCGTGAGTTTCATCTTCTGCTCCTTTGCACCTTGAGCATCTTTGAGGGCTAAAGTGGTTTAATCTAAATCAATATTTTAATGAACTGAGAGCACAAAATGAAATACCAGTCTGTGGGCTTTTTTTTTTTTAGATATAAAAACAGAAAGTAGTTCCCTCTGGTTTTTCTTGTCTCCCATTTTATCTCCCTCGTGGCATCTATCTTTTCCCTGTTGCCTCCTCGTGTCCCTCTCTGCCACTTTGTCCTCTTCTCCTGCCTCTCTTTCTCCATGTGTAGCGTGTCCCTCAGGGTTCACTAGTCCTGTTTTTCTGCAGGAGTTCAGGGCATGAGGCCAAGGAGACTCCTCGTCAGCCAAGTGTTTACAAAGCTGTCTGCCATGTCAACAAGGACAAGCACTTTTTCTCTCTTACTTCCCAGATCCCAAATTCCAGCTTCATTGTCCACCTTTTTACTTCAAGGCCACTCTGCAATCTCTATAATCAGTGTCCTCCGCCACCTCATGTGTGCGTCTGTGTGTGAGATATGTATGCTTGTGTGGATGGGCTCGCCGAAAGCCTTGCTTCTTCCCCGGAATAATTGATTTAACAAATTGCCGGCCATGTTTCATTCTGAGGAAGTGACAGGAGCAAAGCGAGGAGACGGAGCCAGGAGATTAATTAGGAAACAAAGTCATCTTTATGGAAATTAAATGCATCCTCTGATGATAGCCTTCCTTTCCCATCAGTCTGCCGGGTTTTGTCCCTTGTGCATTATAAAGTACTGGGAGGCCTCCAAAACATCACAGAGATGACTGTCGGCGCCAGAGCCCAGCGCCTACACAGCACCCTTTAGCAATGCCAGCTCTAGCTCCCAGTTTCATGGGTGATGTGTTTTGGGCTACATCATTGAAAAGCACTGAACCTAAAAAAACAGCTGCTCCTGAAAACAATGCCGGATCCTCTTCTGGGGAAAAAATACAGGGAAAAGAGACCTGCTTAAAAATCAACCTCATATCTCAAACAGCCAGTCCCTGCATATGTGCACAACTCTCTTTTAAGCTTTTGGTATAACAACCTCCCAAGAGACAGTGTGTGAGTGCGCATGGTAACTCTAGTATCCATTAGGTTTAGTACATACTTTCATATGACATTGTGCCCTTATGATTGCAACGTGTGGGATTAACTCTGCTTAGCCGGCAGCTCTCCGACAACCAGTCCTCCTGCTGGCTTGCAGCTGCACTGACTTAGTCCTTGAGAGAATTCTGAATATGCATAACCTACCTGAGTGCACCACAATTTAATTAGACAGGAAGGGGGGCTCAAAAAACATCACCAACAGAAAGCCCATGGATGAATAGATGTCTGTTTGGCGTTACTTGCAATGTTTGAGGGTTTTGTTTTTTTTAATTGTTTAACAAATATAGTTGTTCATCTCTTTCCAGATTTCAGAATAGGTGACTTGAGCAAGACAGTTGATTTTGCCGGAGACAAAATCAATGGGCAATTGAGTAGCTTTAGGCTCAGAAGAATATCAACATGCTATGTTTGATGGGAAGGCTAAATGGAGTCCAACAGATAGGATAACAAAAGCAATATATTCAGCACAAGATTAAAAAAACAGTAATACTTTTGAATGCATATCAATTTACGTCACAAAGAAAATCTGGATTTTAAATTCACAGTGTTCACCAGAAAAAGACTGAAATCATCAACAAAAATGCCTTGGGCCTCATGTGCTTTAGATCAGTCAGATGGCAATTGTAGATAGTGTTTTTTACCCAGGTAAATGGAAAGAAAATCACCAAAATGATTGCTCTGATCGCGTGAAAGTGTTCATAGGGAAAAGTAACTACATAACACTTTGCCAGAGCTTCTCTAAAACTATTTCTTGCTTTTAGAAAGCTGAAAAAGGTTACACCGTGTCTTCATTTGAATGGCTTACACAGTGAATCACTAGCTTTAGCTAGTTATAAATTTTATAAAAATAATCTTGAAGATAAAAATCAGATATTGCTCTTTAGCGCAACCAAATTCCTCTAAGAATAAATGTTTCTTAACACAAAACTATGGGTGACATTTTGACCTCAAGGGTGTTAGAGCCAGAGTAATGTTTGTATGACAATTATGTATGCACAGCTGCATTTTATGTGATCGTGTGAAAGTGGAGAAATGAAAGGCCAATTAAAATAACCATCATTAGACCCCCAATCATTTGGGGTTGCACACCGAGAAATGAAAATTAGGATTGTGCTGAATTTGCCCATCCCCAGGGGTCCTAAAGCATCTCTGGTGCAATGCCTTCCAAGCTGTTTTTTGTCTTACTGTGCCATTTCAGCTCGGTTTCTCCTACCCACTGCCTCTCTGTCTGTATCTGTTTCATTTTTTCTTCCTTTTTTATTATCCCTGGCCTCCCGCAAGCTGTTCTATGGTTTCGGTTTGGAAGATCTTTCAGGTGCAATTTCTCCCCTGGTAAATAAGTGTTGTGACAGGAGACAGGTTGAAGAAAAGCTTGAACCCGATGAGAGGAGAGAAGTCCCTTCCTCCTGGAGCCATGTCCCAAGGCTTATTTTCTGTGTGACTGTGGCTGCCTTTTTGTGTGCATACTTTGTGTGTATGCCTCACTGGCTGTGCAACATTACAGATAGTGGAAATTCATTTTATTGGAATAATCACTTAAGAATGAGTAAATGTTTCTATCTGACAAACTGCTTCTATGACTCTGCCATTATAAGACAGTGCAAACAGAGAACACAGGTCAGATGAAAATTTTACCCCCGTGAAACAGTGAAAATATAAGTAAATCTATGCACTGTAGGTGTTCTGCAACATAATAACAAAACAGAATAAACAAACCAAAAAGCTCCTCACCTGAGTCAAAGTTTATTATTACTTATATCACATTTTTGTCAAACAGAGAAATATAGGATGTTCAAATCTTAAATTCATGTTGGCCATTAACAGGTGTAAACCATTGCTTTCTGTTTCTCCGGTAAAATTACCTGCAATTAAGGATTCTCATCACACTTCTATGGTTGGATGCTGAAACTTTAATGGCATCACATACTTGGCATTCAACCAGAAAGAAGTAGAATGGGACTATCTGGCTACCTTCACCTTAAACATCAGCAACACCAAGTGAATTGCTTTGATATTGCTCTGGCTGCACCAGAGTTGTGGAACAACCTTCCGATTGGCATCCGGGCGTCTGACTCTATTCATTCTTTTAAATCACTGCTTAAAGCGTATTTGTTTAATCTTGCTTTTTCTACCGGTTAAATGCTGGCCTTGTTTGCAGTGATTTATTCTATTAATTTTCCTATCATGCTTTTATTTGCGCTGTGCATGTCATATCGCCATTGTGTTTTGATGGCATAGTTATATTGTGCTATAGTTATGTGCTATAGTTATACTTTTTTCTATTGGTGGCTTTTTCCTGTGAACATAATTTTACACTTTTATTTTTTGTTTTTATGACTTTGATTATACTTGTCTTAATTTGTTTTACGTTAAGCACTTTGGCATGCCGTTGGTTTTTAAATGTGCTCTATAAATAAAAATTGTTGTTGTTGTTGTTGTTGATAATTAGTTTCAGTGATTGAAGAGCCTAAATATGCTAACTGGTGCTTAATGTAAGAATACCCTACTTTATATAGCACTGGGTACACTCATGATTAATGTACTTAGGTTCTGCTGATACTCTTGACATTGTAACCAGTCTAACAATTCTAACAATGTACTTAATACATGGATAATATGTAGTTATTGCAAATTAAAATGTGAAAATACTAATTGTCTTGACCTTTTTAAGAAATACATAGTGTTTAATCTATTTATCTAGATAGATTATTAAATAACTATTTATGCAGCTATAGAGATAGATATAGAAGCCTACAGTTTAAAATATAATTCCCCACCATATTTTCTGTTTATGCCAGGGTCATAAAGCCACCAGTCTAATTAGAGATGCCAAAATCTCCTTGGCCATCCCCTCATCTCTTCTACCGTAGATTCAAAGGTTCTCCCAAGCTAATGGAGAGATACGGTCTCTCCAGCATATCCTCGTTCTGACCCAGGGTCTCTTCCCATTAGGACATGCCCAAAATACCTCACCTAGGAGCCATCCAGATGGTCCATCTGAACCTCAACTGGCAACTCGCTCCTGCATGACTGGGCTTCTCACCCTATTTCTAATGACACCCTTAGGATAAAGCTCATTATGCCACAGTTCCACAATCTTATGCAACCCAAAGTTTGAGGCCATAAGTGAGGGTAGGACTGTAGATGATTCCTTTAGCTTTGTTTACAGTACATTCGGCTTTAATTTTGTCTTCATGCTCACCTCTCACTATAGAACAACAAAACATTACAGCACCCATATCACTACAGAAACTGCACTAGTTTGTGTGTCAGTTTCCCCCTCCACTCTACCCTCACTTGTGAACAGGAGCCTGACATACTTAAGTCGCTCCAGCAGTGGCAACTCCACCCTTTTCCAGATGTGAACCATCACCTCAGAGTTGAAGGTGCTAATTGTCATATGCTCTTCTTTAAATCTGTTGGCAAACTGCTTCACTAGTCACTACTTCATGAAAGCAGAAGTATAATTTTTAAAACCTAAAAAAAGTTTTATTTGTTTCTATTTATTTTGTGAATTCTAGTGAAAAATTTCTATATCTGGGATTTTTATAAAACCCTGTATAACCATCGTGACCGTTGAACACGTCTCACTGCTATATCACGAAAAAAATCACCTAATCATCTATAATTGTAAATATTAAACAGTAATTAACACTAAGAACACAAAACCTGCTTATTATAAACTAGTCTTTATATTTAACAGGAAACCTTATGTGTGTGGGACTTACATGTGTTTCTAACACTCACTACAATGGTAGCTCAGGTAAATTTGATCTTATGATGGCCCCCAAACCAGTAATATTATTTAGGTCTCAGTTAGTTAATTTCAGGTTCCTTTGCTTACTGGTGCAAGTTTCATGTTTGTGTTAAGGCACCCTCTGCCAGGGCACCCTCTGACCTGTATGTTTCATTTCTCATCTTAAATTATGTTTATTTAACTTTTTAAACTAATTTCAAATAAATAATTGACTATTTAGATGAATAAAATGTAGATGAAAGGCTATTTTAACACATGAACATTTTACATGGTTGTCTGTTCTCATGTGTGTCATACAGCAGGAAAATAGTCCATTTCTGACATGTTTGCACTACAGGGGGGAGTCCTTGGGGTTTAGGCACGATAGCTGCAGACATAAAATGCAGGAGGCAGCACACATTAAGCTCATTCGCTAGCAGTGAATTCAACAGACTATTACCTATGCTATTTGCAGATCAGCATATCTGATGTAACAGACGTTGTACTCCTTTCTATTGCAGATTCAAGACAGGGTAATTCGCATTCTCATTGTCCATTAAGCCTCTGATATTTAGTAAAGTTCAGGGTACACTGTATAAAAAGCCTGTATTTGTCAGATTAGCTGTTTTTGCTCTTTTTTTAGAAAGAATGATAATAATTGAAACTAGTTAGCTTGCTTTTTAGAATAAAATTAAATACATTCAGTTAATACATACTTTTATGCAAAAGGTGAAAACTTATCAGTAGTTTTTATAGGGTTATAGGTTTTATAGACTTTATAGGTGGAAAACATTCAACATCCCACTAGTGCTTTAATATTTATTTTAATTTTGTATACTGTAATACTTATCTATTAGAGTACCATCAGTGAGGTACTATGATAACATGTCTTGATTCCTTTCAATTCACACTAAGTAGACTAACGTTATAAAGCTTCCAAAACTAGCAACAACTCTCCTTCTTACATAGTTCATGAGTCCATGTCACTGACCTAGATTCACTTTTTTTCCCCTCGCTGTTGTAGGCTCTAAACATTTGACTGTGACAAGTTAAGGATTCAATGAAATTATAGCTTTGCTTGTGTTAATTAGAGGTCTTATAAAAAACATGTCTGTAATAAATGTCCTACTTTGTTTTCTGCAAGTTGTCACTGTTCCTAGTTTAAAAGCTACCAAAGCGTAATAATGGGACTTGATCATGGTCTAGGTGAAAGCTCAAAAATGTATTTGTTGTGACAGAAGTTCAATCCGATTTCCAAGTTAGGATGTAAAATTTCCTTTTAAGTTTGCAGTCAAAAAGGAGATGTCTCACCAGGGAGACCCAAGTATCTGAACAACAAAGAAAGCCATAAAATAAATAAAAAGAACACCATTTAGTGTTCTTTTAGTGAATAACAGCCACTCCAACGCACACACTCAAACTTGCAAGCACACCCGGGGAGAGAAATAAAGAGGCAGGGGGAGATGGACAGATGCTGAACCAGAAACAAGCTAAATAAGTGATGACATGGTCTGCTCTCAGAGAGGAGATGAAATGGAAAATGTGTACAGCAGCAGAATCCAGACTGCACGCTTTGTGCAAAAAGAATGTCCTGGTCAATACTGTCCCTTTTCGTCTGAAACCAAATGTCAGTGACAGCTAATTCAGTCTTCTGTAGGTAAACATTAGAAAACAGGGTAAACCTCTGTGAAGCGGTTTTTGATGCTAACTCTGACATATAGAAACATAAACACACAGGAACATACAAATTAGCTTTCACTTCTACCGCTTCCATAGTAAGTAAAACATTTGATTAAAATTTCTTTACCTGGTGTAAATTGCATCAGCCACTCATAATATTGGAAGGCAGATTAATGCAGGACACAACAGACACTCGAAATGCTTGTAATTCATTGAATGGGTAATTTTGTTTTATGTAGTTGCAAAGAGGAAATCACTACTTAGTCTGGATATATTTGACTTAGATTAAAAGAGACATTAATTATTGTCAGTCAAGGATATCGCCTCCCTCCCCCTTTTGTAAGTTGAACCTTATTTTTATTCCTGTGAACAGTAATTACTTTGTAGTGTCCTAAACATATTAAGCACACTGAAAACAAAGCTTTGTTGGCAAACACATAGCAAATTATACATCACTAGTTGTATAACTTAGAGTAAACACAGTAAGAAATGTCAATTAACTTGGGTAAAGGGCATTATAATTACTGTACAGTGTGTTTAACCTATAGAGAGTCCTCTTACTTCAACGTGATTCATAGAAAGTATGATTTTGTATAAATAATTTGTATTACACATAATTGCTACCTAACAATGATTATAATGTAAGAACAAGATGCCCTTTTTGCATACTATATCGAAAAAATTACTGGAATTGCAATTATACACAGCACAGACCTTCAGGCAGTGAAGCTTTGATTAAGTTTGTCACAGTTGACGATGGCCAACCATGGGGAGGTGAGGAAGGAGGACCCAGGCTCGGAGCTCTGTGTATAAGTAGTGCGTTTATTTACAGTGAAATGGAAAAACATAACAATAAATCCTCAGTGCACTCCCAACTCCCGTAACGTGTCCTCTTCCCAGCGCTAGTGTTCCTGTCTCTGCTCCTCAGTGTCTGAGCACCCCGTGCTCGCTGCCCTCTCATCTCCACGCTTCTCCTGGGAAAATAACAGAGAGGCAGCTGTCAGACACACCACAATGCAGCAGACTAAACTTGGTAACTGGTCAAGAGACTAACGTGAAGCCACGCAATGATCCAGCGTCGGAGAAAGCTCCACCACACTCTCAAGTAGCTCCTCCGATGAGGCTAGATCAGCTGCAGGTGTGTCATGGTCTTTAGGTGTGGCCAATCACCTGCCAGGGCCACACCCATGAGGCCTGAAGGTGTTCTCCAAATACACCTGCATACTCACACACACACACATCTGCAAGCAGGGAGAAGAGGGACAGCAATAACAAAAATACATATAATATGATACAAGGCAAGGCAAGGCAAGTTTATTTGTATAGCACAATTCAACAACAAGGAGATTCAAAGTGCTTTACAGAGACATTAGAAACAAGAACAAATAAAAAGCATGATTTAAAATTGATTAAAACAAGCAAACAAACAAACTAATTAACAAACAAACAAAACAGTATATAAAATCAAAACAGATAAAATCAGAACAGTAGATATAATCAGTAGTTAAAATGTTAGTTTTGAAATTTAAGCTTAAAGTGTGGATTTGGTGCTTTATTCAAAAGCAGCTGAGAATAGGTGAGTCTTCAACTTGGATTTAAATAAACTGAGTGTTTCAGCTGATCTGAGGCTTTCTAGGAGTTTGTTCCAGATATAAGGAGCATAAAAGCTGAATGCAGCTTCTCTGTGTCTGGTTCTGACTCTGGGAACTGATAAAAGACCGGATCCAGATGACCTGAGGGATCTGGAAGGTTCATACTGGGTCAGGAGGTCACTGATGTATTTTGGTCCTAAACCATTCAGAGCTTTATAGACCAGCATCACAACTTTTAAGTGTATCCTCTGACGGACAGGCAGCCAGTGTAAAGACCTCAGACCTCCCTCAAGTCCATAACTGCTCAGGGACCCTGGGTTGCTCAGACCCAGGACCCTGACAAAGTTAAATTATGGTAAGGGTTAAATTTTATTGAGCACTTTTACCTTTTTTCAGTAGTGAAACCAATAACCTACCATGTTATAATTCATGTATAGTATTTACACTCAAGAAGATCCAATCATCACAAAAGCATAAGCATAAATCTAAGAGAGCCAACAAACATCGTATTGATCTGTCATATTGATCTTTCAAGAGTGACCAAGTGATGAACTGCATTGAGTTGCATTGATGCATTGAGTAATATGCACACAAAACCTTCTGCTTTTGAGCAACGCTGGAAAGTTAACAGTTGAAAGGTTCAAAGGTAAAAATATGACCATATAGTGAAGCAAAGCAGTCACAGCATAATGTTGGAAGCCACATTAATGCTCATTTAAAGTAGCTAGGGTAAATCATAAAAATAAAATAACACATTTTTTCACATTCCCGTTGGCACTAGTTTTAGAAGCTGGACGGATGTTCAGAACTCTAGACCTCAAACTCACATACTCAAGTATCACAAATGTGTCAAATGCATAAACTTGATTTCCTATATAGCATACATTTTTGGAGGCTCAGGCAATAGCCCATGGTCATATCGTGAACATGTCAGGATAACACGATATTCTAACACCAATTATTTTTTGATGATTGAATCAACTTCTGATAATAGAGTGTGACATGTTGAAGGCAGGTGGTCAAGCAGGACCCAGACCTTGTATAGACGCATACAATACACTGCTTGTAGCATTCCTTGATGAGCTATCTCTGTTCAGCACAGCTGTTATGTTGTTTAGTGGAACAATGTTAGGTTCCTCTAGGCTCAGCTGGTGCAGGCATACTTTCAGGCACATACAAAGTTCATCACAGGGTATTTGCCCCAATAATTTCCTTTCCTCAACATGACTGAACAATTTTTACGCACATGCAAGTGGAAGGTACCCAGATCAACAAGTTACTGTTCTCCAGATGTCCCATCTACATCCCATCAGACCAGTGTCAGACCTTAACTTGCCATGATGGGAGTCTTTTTGATCAGTCACGATATGTTTGACTGTTTTTTTTTCTTTTATTGCTGTAATATAATGTTTTCCCATTGCTAATTGTTACTTACCTTTAAAGGCAATCTATGCTATGATTTAGAGTGTATTGCATCTCTAAATTCTAGATTTGTTCAATGAATCATTTGTTTTAGAAGTACAGATTGTCTTTACAAGTTTAAAAAAAACATATACACATGTATTGGGGAAATTAATTGACTTTAAGTTTTCAAACTGCACTTTATAATGCTTCCACAGCACTGCCACATTGTTGGCATGTTATTCAAATGCTAATTACTGAATAAGTTATAAAGAGTGGAGATTCCTTGCACACGTTGTTAAGCCTGCCACAGCTCCTGCCTGCCAGTTAAAGTAGTCATGCTTTTAACCTAAAGCCTCAATAAATTTTAAACAGCTCGTATAAAGGGGTGATTTAGCTGTAGAGACCAAAGTCATTGTTCTACCAGGCTGTAAACAAGATAAGTATTTTAACATGGGAAGCTATGAGGACTTATTTTTGGAGAAAGCATCAATCGATGACTCTAGGATGTGTGGTTTTTGGCACTTTTACTAAAAATTTTAGTTAAAATGACAGTGCAATAGATTTTTGTTAAAAGGTATGCACATAATATAATATGCAACAGGACTTATTTTACACATGTTTTTTGCCCTGGGCATAATCTGACAGACACCGCTGCCCCAGGGCAACATCATGATCCAGGTTTTACCAAACAACATTTTTGTTTGTGGAAATGCAACACATATAACATTATCAACAGCTTTAACATTTACCCTTCAGCAAATTGTTACTAATTCATGCATTTATGAGTTATAACTGAATAATGTTTGTAAACTTCCCATCATAGATACAGTGATTAAATAACCTTTTACAAAGGAATGCTTTTGTTGCTCTTGCATACTACACTTTACCCCTGCTCAGAAAGTAATTTAAAACACATTTAATCTGAATCTGATTGCAATTATTAACTCACAACTGAAAAACGAACTAATTTATAACTTTTTAAGCTAGGTTGTAAAACACATTCGTCAGATTCTATTTCATGCTAGTTCCACAAAAAATTGAGTTGTTTGCTATAATATTTATCCCTGCTTTTTGAAACCCGTCAGTACTGTGCTTGAAAGTCTTGAGACACCCCTCATTATTATACTTATATTTTACTTCCAAGCAGGCAGAGTTCTTGTAATTTTTTTTTAATGATCTGAGCAGTCCTCAGTAATCTGAGTAGTCCTCCAGGATTTCTGAAGCTATATCAAAGTTTTGTTTGGGGTTTGGTTCATTGTCAGTTGAGTCCTTCAACCTGACTATTTTAAGGGGAATATTTTGGTTAATTGTTTGTTAATTTGTTAAACCATTTAACACTGACCTAAGAGTCATTAGAGTCACATAAAAAGGCACCTAACTCAAGGGATGAACCGGTGTTCTGTCAATAGATAACTCAGCAAATAACCAATTTTGAAATGTATCTTTATGCACTTTGTTACTAGCACGCTGTCACAAAAACACGTCATCAGTTCTCATTTTTTTGTCGAATCTATAAAAATTTTAAGATAACACCGTTTGACAAAACATAGTAATTTTGCTACCAACAAGGTAATTACCAAAGAACTATTAGCCAAAGATGAAAAGTGTCCTAATTTTTTTTTAAAGAAACTGGCCTAAAGATCACAGGATCTAACAGTACCATCTGAGAAAAATCTCATTAGGAGTAGTTTCATTTTGCTGTAAATTGTAAATTGCCACACCTATTTTCCATTTTCCTCACATACAGAAAGAAAGGTTGGCTTGAGACTTTTTCACAGTGTTGTAAGAAATAAAAAGGTTATTTGCAAAAGCTTTTTAAAAATCACAGTTGAAAAAAATGTTTCAGTGAAAATGTTGTTTCAGTTAGTTAAATAAAAACACCAAATGAAGGTTGGAATTATGATTATAGTTGTCATATTTTGGACATTTTTGAGTTTTTCACAACACCAAATGGAACATTTGGTTCACTTTTGCTAGAGTCATGCATGTATAATGAATCACTTAGAAATAGTTTAAATTTAAAAGAACTTTGTGAAAAAGAATAAATTGTGACATAGAAAAAAAGGCAGTGACGTTATTGTAAAACACCTTCTGAGTTTTTCTCATCTCCTCTTTTGCTAATGAAAATTCATCTGGACATATCCAGGGGAAAGAAGCTCCTCTATTAATTTCATCCTGCTCCCTCTTTATTGGTCCACCCACAGAACCCAAATGAAATAACCCTGTCAGGTCCAATTCAGGTTAGACATTGCTCTCTCAGAACAAAGGACACACACTGGTAGGTTACTGTGGTACATCTTATGAATAACCAGTCAGGATTTGTATGTGGAATATCTACAAAGAATGAAAATATGTTTAATTTAAACAGAGATAAATATTGATTGGGACGTTAATCGAAAGAGCTTGCAGTACAACTAGTGCACATAATATGGTTTATATGTTAGAGACACCTTGAATATGAGCACTCGAAACGACATTGTATGTTTCCAAGTGTGCCAGGTTTACTTGTCTCAGGTGCATTTGTTATTGCTGACCTTGTTTTACTGGCTGCTTTAAATTATTCTTGTTTTTCCTAGTCTATAAATGCTACATGGTAGCAATATTATTTTTCATGATCAGGTTTATTGATGTTTGTTTGCAGCGCTTGTGTGTGCTTAGAGATCCTCTGGGGACCGCTACACCTTCTCATCCTTGGAAAAATAGTTCATAGATTTTTTTTAGAACTAATGACTGTTATGATTCGACTTTTCCTTCTATTTTTCATTTCTCACTTTCTTAGTGGTGCAGTGGTGGCACTTATGCTCTGCCTGTGCGTGGCTCTCCTCCATACCTGGGTGGTGTGGGGTGTGCAGATAAGGGTCAGCTTTGCTGAAATATTGCATGAACAAGATTTGTGTAGTCACTAATGTCTTCATCCTTTCTCTTCCAAAGTAAAATGATGAAGGCTGGAATTAGGGCAATGTTTATTATTACTGTGAAAATTTCTTTGTAAATCCCAGGGGTGGCTGTATATTATATCGCTTTTGGCAGCTCTACTGTGTGATTCTAACAGGACTAATAGCAAGGTAAGTAACATGAAAATATGGGTCAGAATGGTGAGAGGAATAATGTTACTCAAGCTTATTTTCAATTTTTCTAGGATAATATCAGTTACAGTCTAGTTATGCCTACATGAGGTTTATTTTGCACAATTCGGCTATAACTTTAATTCATGAATGTGTATGTGTTAAGCCTAACTCATCATGCTAAACCCACTTAGAGTTAGCACTCAACTATGCAGCTCTTTTAAGAGTTTAAGCTGCTTTTGCTCATTCTTTTTCATCACGGGTTTGTATTCAATACATGGCTGCTTCCCAAAGGATCACACCAGCCCCCTCACATAAAACTGTAGACAGCTGTTTCCAAGATACAAATAAACTCAGACAAACTGACAGTGCCTCACATTACCTGCCCAGCATGAAATGGCAGACAGCATGTGCACACAAGTGACTCGTGAAATCAAGCATCTATGGCAAAAGCAAGTCGCAAACATAATAAGAATTGAGTAATTGTTACGTGCATGTTATAGCTACTCAACCATCGCAGACTTCCAACATGGAAGCATGCTGGAAATGAAATAAACATCTATACCCTAACACATAAAAGTAGTAACAAAACAAACATAACAAGGATAAAAACACAACAGATTTATTTTGGAAATCAAATATTTAGTGTTATAGCATTCAAATTAATCTGTTTGCATGAGCTAACTTTTTAGGAATGAGCTAACAATACCTGATTTATATTGCAGCTGCTTTGTAAATTATTCTAACTCAGATAAATTACCTTGTTAAGAGATCTAGTATAACCTATTGCAATTCAGACAATAGCATATGGTTGAACTGTCACAATTCATTGTACTGATTTGTAATTTTAATGGAATACAATTTATTAAGCCACACAAGTTGAACATGTGTATTACTTGACATTGCTCACAATTTTTCCAGTATTTCATATAGTTAGGTGGTCCTCACAGTTTAAAAGATTTCATTAGATGTAATACTGTGACATCCATGTTGTTTATATTGTTACGTTCTGGTCCCGGCAAGCAATCAAACGCAACAAAAGTTTTGCCCCACTCACTTCCCACCCACGCACAAACCCCAACAAAGACACCTTTGTCAAGTATTTAAGCAGCCATTTATTTTCATCGGCAGTGAGCAATGCCAAAACAATAAACAAAACCCCCTAAAACCCACTCCCTACACTTCCCTAGAAAAAAAGAAAAAGAAAAACAAAAGACAAGTCTCTTACCTAATTACCTAACGAAAAACAGGAGAAAACTTGTTCAACAAAAGAAACGGCTTCTCACGCCTACTAGGCTGCGACAGTGAAAGTTATACAGCAAAGGTACAAAAAAAAAGTGACCGCCACTTGTTAACCTATTTACAATTATTTACATGGCAAGGCTAGAGGTACACGTGAATACTCCAGCCTGCACTACAATAACAACACACACAACTCCGTGATCGAGTCAACGGGGTTCCCCAAAAGCACTGCCAGGTGTCTGTCATCCGGACGTTAAGTACTGGAGGTGGTCCATCAATTATCCAGTCCGAGGATAGGTAAAGACTCCACCCGGATACTTAGCAGCCACGCCTAGGTGTCCACCTTCTAGGAGAGGGAAAAAGAAAGAAAAGGGAAAATACCACCAACCATCCTCCGGGGGGATGCACAATACCAACAAACACATCACTGGGTCATAACAGTTTCCCCCACCCAAAAAAAATCAAACATCCAACCCCACACAAAGATGTTTGATTTAAGCCCTAGAGAGGGCATCAGCCATAACGTTCTCTAAGCCCTTTTTATATCGGATCTCAATGTTGAAGTCCTGAAGGAGTAGGGACCAACGCATAAGGCGCTGGTTGCTGTTTTGCATCCGAGATAGAAACTGGAGAGGGTTATGGTCAGAGAACACAATGGTTGGAACAGGACTAGATCCCAGGTACACTTCAAAGTGCTGCAAGGCCAATAGCAAGGCTAAGGCTTCCTTTTCAATCGTGCTGTAATGCAGTTGGTGTTTTAGAAATTTTCTAGAAAAGAAGCAGACTGGGTGGTCAATGCCATTGTCATCCTCCTGCACGAGCACTGCACCTGCCCCCAAAACACTGGCGTCCACCTCAAGCTTGAACGGATGTGTAAAATCAGGGGCGGCCAACACCGGAGCACTACAAAGGAGAGCTTTAGCAGCTTCGAAAGCGAACTGACATTTCTCTGTCCACACAAATGGCGATTTTGGACTGGCAAGACTGGTTAACGGGGCTACTACCTCAGAGAAGTTTTTGCAGAACCCACGGTAATAACCCGCCATGCCCAAAAAACGCCGCAGCTCCCGACGAGTCTGTGGAACTGGAAAGTCGACTATTGCCTGCACTTTCACAGCAACAGGGAGGACTCTACCTTGTCCTACTTGTTTCCCTAGATAAGTTACAACCGCCTTTCCAAACTCACACTTAGCCAGATTCAGTGTCAGAGAGGCATCATGCAACCGGTCAAATATTTCCCTGAGAATCTTGAGGTGTTCAGTCCAGGTGGAGGAATAGGCCACTATATCATCCAGGTACACTTCGCAATTTACGACTCCCTGTAACACCGTGTTCATCAGTCGTTGAAATGTGGCGGGGGCATTTCTCAACCCGAACGGCATGACGGTATATTGCAAAAAATGATCGGGTGTAACAAAGGCACTGATTTCTGATGCGCGTTGAGTTAAGGGGACCTGCCAGTACCCTTTTAAGAGGTCAAGTTTGGTTACATAGTTTGCCGAACCCACACGATCGACCAGATCATCCATACGTGGGAGAGGAAACGAATCGGGTTTCGTAACAGCATTTACTTTTCGGAAATCATTACAGAAACGGGGAGTTTGATCGGGTTTTGGAACGAGAAGTGATGGTGAGCTCCAAGAGCTATTACTGGGGAAAGCAAAACCGTGGTCAAGAAGATACTGGACTTCTTGCTGCATAATGGCCCGCTTAGTGGGATTTACCCGGTATGCATGCTGCTTTATGGGCTTATGGCCACCCACATCAATATCATGACTTAATACATGCGTTTGAGTGGGGATGTCACCGAAAAGAGCAGAGTAGTTTGTAATGAGCTCACGGACATCAGAATTAGCGGGATCAGACAGGGGCGCCAAATAGGCATCCAAGTCAGCCAAGATTTCAGAGTTCCCAAGACGCGCACCCGAAACAGAGGTGTGCCTGTCATCCAACCCGTCATCGCCGGGACTATACAAGGGTTGAGAAACGGATACCGACACAATAGGTGACACAACAGGTGCCAAACTAGAGCGGTCACGATCAATGTATTCCTTCAGCATGTTGATGTGACAGACGCGACTTTTCCTCTTACGATCAGGGGTTAACACCACATAATCCGTCTCACTTAGTTTGCGCTCAATGACATACGGACCGGAAAACTTTGCTTGCAGGGAAGAACCAACAACCGGCAAGAAAACCAACACGCGGTCACCTGACTGGAACATCCGTACTACAGACTTCTTATCAAAATGTGTTTTCATTCTAACCTGAGCCTTTGCTAGCATGTCACGAGCCAAAGCACAGGCATTATGTAGCCTCTCCTTAAACAAACTAACATAGTCCAGAATATTTTCTTTCGGCCGATGCCTATCTGAGAGAAATTTCTCTTTCAGGAGACGTAACGGACCGCGCACCGTGTGGCCAAAAACCAAATCAGCTGGACTGAACCCCAAAGACTCCTGACATGTCTCCCTGACGGCAAACAACAGTAGTGGCACCCCCTCATCCCACTCACGGCCAGACTCCGTGCAAAATTTGCGAAGCATGTTTTTTAGGGTTTGATGGAACCTTTCTAATGCACCCTGACTCTCCGGGTGGTATGCGCTCGAAGTGTGATGAGTGACACCGAGCTCTGTCATGACCTGGGCAAAAATTTTAGACATAAAGTTTGTGCCCTGATCAGTTTGGATGCGTTTAGGCAACCCGAAAGTGGAAAAAAACTTAACTAATGCTTTCACAATCCCACGGGTTTTTTATGAGCGTAGTGGAATGGCCTCCGGATAACGAGTGGTAATACACATCATGGTAAGTAGGTATTGATTTCCGGACTGTGTTTTAGGAAGAGGACCCACACAATCAACAATGACATGTTCAAAAGGTTCCCCAACAACCGGGATGGGTTGTAGCGGAGCAGCGGGAATCGCCCGATTTGGTTTACCAGCAAGCTGACACGTGTGACACGAGCGGCAGAATCTTACCACATCAGATTTGAGACCAGGCCAAAAGAAATAACGGAGGACACGGTTATATGTTTTTGTGATTCCCAAGTGACCGGACATAATGTGGTCATGTGCCAAGCTTAGGACCTGGGGACGAAGCGACTGCGGAACAACAATCTGCTGCACTCCCTCATGGGTGCAGCCAGAACTGGGAGTCCAGTAGCGCATCAGCACCCCATCCTCAATAAGGTAGGACGCAGATCTCCCACTCTTAGGCTCTGTCACATACGCCCAACAAGATGACAAGCTCTCATCATTTTTTTGAATTTCTATAAGCTTGTCTTTATCTACTGACAGAGTCATAGTCTCCTCATCCGGCTGAAGTGATACAGAGACAGGGGTACCTTCACAGGCGGGTCGCAAGCTCAGTGGGTCTGAAGCGCTTAAGAAAAAGTCGCTAAGATCCACCAAGTCACCCTGTTTGCGTGCCTGCGCACGTGTCACAGCACACACAGGAAACAAAGGAACAGCATTTGATGTGGCACAAGCGAAACCACTATTATCTGTAAGTGGTATATCAACTACTTCTGGCGACGGAAAAACTGTGCAGCCAGCTAGATCGTTTCCCAAAATGATGTCAATACCTGCAACCGGTAACTGGGGTCGCACCCCAAGCTTAACCTCACCAGACAAAAACTGAGACGAAAGCTGCACCAAATGTAAAGGAACCCGTATTACACACATCCTAACTCCCCAGGCTAACACATCAGCCCCACAATAGGATTGAGCTGAAAACGGTAAAACCCCCTCACGAATGAGCGACTGTTTCGCACCAGTGTCTCGCAAAATACTGACAGGAGCCCGCCGATCTTCCCCTATCAAGGAAACAAAACCGTTTGACACAAATGGCTTAAACTCCTCATCTACTTTATCATTTTCGGGTACCATCACCTCCCCCAAAGGAGGAGGGTTTATCTGTAGAAGGTTTATTGGGGAAGGAGATGCACCCTTCCTGGTCATTTCTTTTCTTTTCAGAGCAGGGCAAACCGCAATAAGGTGTCCCTGCTCATGGCAAAAAAAACACACGCGGTTCTCAACGGATGAGGGGATGGCACGGCGGGTGCCCCTTGGAGACCATCGGGGCGGGCCACCGGAAGACGGAAAACTGTGAGCAGGAGCCGAAAACACCACTTTATGTGTCAACACAAACTCATCAGCCCGTATAGCAGCAGCGGCGAGAGTCGTAACCTTCTGTTCGTTTAAGTAGGTTACCACAGTGTCTGGTAGTTGATTTTTAAACTCCTCTAACGTCACCAACTCACGCAGGTCTTCCAAGGTTTTTACTTCTGTAGCATGACACCACTTATCAAACAGAGTTTTCTTTTCTCTGGCAAACTCCACATAGGTCTGGTTGGCGGATTTTTTCCCATCCCTAAATCTCTGCCTGTAAGCCTCTGGCACAAGCTCGTAAGCGCGCAGGACAGCAGCCTTCACCGTATCATAGTCAAAACTGTCCTCCAGAGAAAGAGCGGTGCATACCTCTTGAGCTTTCCCCACCAATCTACATTGGAGTAAGAGAGACCACACATCCTTTGGCCAGTGCAGCGCACCTGCGATACGTTCAAACACTGTGAAATACGAATCCACCTCAGTTTCCCGAAACGCCGGCACCATTTTGATGTGTTTACTCACATCAAAGCCACCACCTGGCATCGGGGCCGGTGGCTGCGGAGATGGCGACTGCGGGGATGATGACTCCGGGGAGGGTACCTGCGGGGATGGTGACTGCGGGGCTAACCGAGGTACAGGAGGACTGGCAGACACAGAGGCTCCCCTCTCTACCTCCAGAGCCCTGATCCTCAAGTGCATAGCGTCCACCTCCAACTGCTGTTTCTTTAGCTCCACCTCCTTAATGCGCAGCGTTAACCGCAGCTCCTCCACAGAAGGGCTAGGTGGAAAAGGGAGATTTTTCAGTGGGGCAGAAACACCAGCAACAGCCCCCAGCTCAACCCCCCCTGCAGGACCCGGCTCACCAAACAACCCCCTGTCCGTCAACTGGACACACAGGAGCTCCCTAAGCTCTTTCTTCTTCGCAGTCAACGGCACAGTCACATCAAAGAATTCAGCAACAAGCAAGAGGTCAGCCTTTTTACACCTGTCCAACTTCTCCGCAGACGGGCTCAGAGTGAAGTCCTCCAACTTAAACTCCATCCTAACACACACACACACACCCCCCACACAAGAAAAAACCGCCAACCAAGAAAACAAGCCACAAAAAGAACCACCAAAGGGACGAGCCCCCAATATGTTACGTTCTGGTCCCGGCAAGCAATCAAACGCAACAAAAGTTTTGCCCCACTCACTTCCCACCCACGCACAAACCCCAACAAAGACACCTTTGTCAAGTATTTAAGCAGCCATTTATTTTCATCGGCAGTGAGCAATGCCAAAACAATAAACAAAACCCCCTAAAACCCACTCCCTACACTTCCCTAGAAAAAAAGAAAAACAAAAACAAAAGACAAGTCTCTTACCTAATTACCTAACGAAAAACAGGAGAAAACTTGTTCAACAAAAGAAACGGCTTCTCACGCCTACTAGGCTGCGACAGTGAAAGTTATACAGCAAAGGTACAAAAAAAAAGTGACCGCCACTTGTTAACCTATTTACAATTATTTACATGGCAAGGCTAGAGGTACACGTGAATACTCCAGCCTGCACTACAATAACAACACACACAACTCCGTGATCGAGTCAACGGGGTTCCCCAAAAGCACTGCCAGGTGTCTGTCATCCGGACGTTAAGTACTGGAGGTGGTCCATCAATTATCCAGTCCGAGGATAGGTAAAGACTCCACCCGGATACTTAGCAGCCACGCCTAGGTGTCCACCTTCTAGGAGAGGGAAAAAGAAAGAAAAGGGAAAATACCACCAACCATCCTCCGGGGGGATGCACAATACCAACAAACACATCACTGGGTCATAACAATATATACACAACATGGATACCTTTACTTATTAATTCATAAATGTCTCCTCTTTGGCATTATTTGCACCATGACTTTGACTCCCCATTTTTTATGGAACAGTTGGAGAATAATTTTGGTGTGAAATATTCTGTTTCTGCACACCGAGTTTTTGAGGTGGCTACAGCTTTTTCATTCACAGCAGGTCATCTGTGTATGTTCAGACTGTTCTGAACATACACAGATGACCTCCCTAGAGCTGGTACTGCAGAGGGAAGCAGGCTGCCCTGGAGTGCTTTCCCTAGAGTCTTGAATTTCTGGAGGGTTCAACTTCTGTTTTACGTTGCAGTTCTTATTAACTCTGGAGCTTGCAGAGTTATGGCACCCATAGTTATAAGCTCAGAGCACTCAAGTTGTTACTTTAAAGTAGCAAGTATCTTGTCACTTGTTCCATTTTTGATGTTCATGAATAGGTATGATAGGAAGATGGCATAAAATCTGACTTCTGAACCTATGGAAAAAGTAGAATATGGATGCTATGTATTGGGAGCAGCCATGTTATTGTTAAAAAGCGTTCCATTTCAAGGGCTTGATCCTGTAATGAATGCTGTCCTGGGCATTAAGCTGCACAGAAGCTAAAGTAATGTGGATTGCAGAATCCAGATACTGACCTGCGTCCTAATTCCTTTCTGTGGTACTGAAACATTAAAATTATCTGTCTGTATTTTTCTCCCCATGGTGCTAAAACAGTCAGTGTACCCCAATTCCATTAAAACAATCTATTCAGTAAGACCTATATACATTTTAATATATGTTATTATTTTCAGTGTAGCTAAAAAAAATTATTAAAAATAAAATTAAAACTCTCACTCCAACTGAGGATTCAGTGTGTGCACAATATGCAATGTATTCAAGGTTCAGGGTTCTTTATTTGTCACATGCATAGTTATACAAGTATAACACACAATGAAATGTAGCCTGACACGCTCCTCGACATGTGCAATTTTAGTACTATTAGTGCTACCTCTGTGACCAGATGGAAATACTGTATTTTTCTTTTAGCTGCTAAAAAACCTGATAATTCCAGAGTTCACCTGGACTTACTGTTCTGTCTTTTTTTGTCTTGTTTCCTGCTTTTTTCTCCCTGATGTTTTATTAGCTGAACCCAGTGGAAGCAAAATTTAAATGATCTAGTAAGACCACCCTTTTAAACACTTTTGAATACATTCACAGGCCACACTGCATTTGAGAGGGATAATTAAATCGGTCCTGTGTTTCAAGA
Organism: Maylandia zebra; assembly: GCF_041146795.1. NCBI lineage: Eukaryota > Metazoa > Chordata > Actinopteri > Cichliformes > Cichlidae > Maylandia > Maylandia zebra. The sequence continues at coordinate 38,854,534 of NC_135173.1, read as the reverse complement.
TGAAAGGTTTTTGAATTCTTTGAAACCTCCTTCTTATTTTTAATGCACTCACCGACACATTTTAAGTGAATGAAAATGTGCATAATTGTCTGATGACTGGGAGTTGTTTGAGTTGCTTCATGTTGCCTTGCCAAGTTAACAGCTATTGCATAAGCAAGATGAAGTGTATTTTTTAATGAGGAGAGCCACATGATAAGCCCTCTGGGTTTTTCCTTCTCCGTGAACACCCACACTTGATATTAACACACTTTGAACATATAACGTATCAACATGGGGAGTTAAAACATTAGGAAAAGAAATGATGGAGTTCATAATGGCAGATGTCTTACCTCATTGTGAATAAAGTATCAACATTAACAATGTTTGAATTTGAGTTTGATGGCATTTGTCGAATAGTTTTATAAGTACTGTGACAAGTAACTTTTAATTAACATCTATTCTTGATATCCTTGATATTAAACGGGTGTCTGACATTTAACATGCTCTGATTTATATGCCGAACGCAAGATATGTGGGAGTATTAGTTGGTGTTTTGTATAAAATGCTTAGTTGTTTGAATATATAAAATCTTATAGACAAACATTTGACTAAAGTGCAGCTTCTTATGAAATTTCTTCAAAAGTATAGCCTCCAGGTCTGACTCTGTGATTCAGGAAATTTTGTTTACCCAAACTGTAGGAGAGGTTAAATTGACAGAGGCAAAAATAACAAAACTATGAGATGTATATCCTTGTAGCTCACAACCCTGTAACCCTGTTCTTTCATGTTGTAAGCAACCTTCACCAGCAGTGCCACATTGTTTCCTTTCAAACAGTCAGGTGACACTCCAGATATTCAAGAGAGAGCTGCATCCGCAGTGTTTTAGAAACCTGGATTAGCCCCTTTATATATTCCACTCAGGAACGAACCCCCTGCTGAACTGCCACACGCTACTTGATAAATCATTCAGAAATCATTCAGCACAGACACTCATAGAAATGCCTTGCCTGCTGCTTAGATCACTGGGTTGAAATTACTTGCACCGAGTCAGATCTGCAGAAAAGCATCCTTGTATGGATTTGCACTTTGACTAGCTGTGAGAAAGCCTGTTTTTTTTTTTCTGTCAGAACTTTTTGGTTTTTTCACTTGTTTTTAACCATTCAGCTTTTCCAAGAGTTAATTAGTCAGTTTCATCTAGTGAATTATCTTTCAGCTGCTCTAGAATGGAGACAAGTGTGGAATTATACCCTGTGGCATAATCTCTGCAAGTAACAGGTAGGTCCTGAGGGGACAAAAACAGATCATGACTAAAGTGGTATAAATTAAATCAATTTATCAGAGCTCTGGTGTCCATTTACTCAGCCTAACTGTGACAAATTGTCTTCAAGGTATGCTTCTTTTTTTTTGCATCTGAATTAAAAGTCCTCTGCTATCATTAATTTGCAGTCTCCCTTGTAGTTAAACATGTATATAAAGCAAACCACATTTACTTTTCGAGCTGAATATGTTTTCAAACCAAAACTTAAGTGAACTTCAAGAAATGATGTATTACTTATATCAGATAAGTATCTGTTTTCCAATTTCCCCCTTTCTGCATAAACAAATGTAAGTTTTCTCTTTCGCTTGATTGTTACGTCAATTAAACAGCATTTTAAATGTCACTTCCACATGGAAACTGATGGTTGCTATTGCTGCATCCTGGTATAACAAGACTTTAATTATTTTGTATTAACTATATAATAATTACAGTTGGGTCAGACTGTACATACTTAACTAATCTTTGGGAGGGGGGTGGGGGGGGACAAAAATGGGCATAATCAAGTTGTAAATTAAACAATACGAGAGGGAACTGAGCTGGTTATGCTTTTTGTTCTTATAAGAAATAGAAGCATAATTAGTCACTTTTGAATAATGCATTAAACATTTAGTTTTTTTTAGGACTAAATGGAATTTCTAATGAGTCATGTGATTTATTATAGGACATTTCAGTGCTAGCAAATTAATATCAAAACTTCAGAAGGCTAATGGAACCAATGCAAAGTACAACCCTTAGAAACTGCATTCAGTGTTGTGATTTAGTCATTAAGCTCTTAATCGGATACACAAAACAGACATTAAATGAATTACGCTTATAAGAGAATATCCTAATTAGGAGGCACTATACATTGCAATAATTACAAGGTATTTGAAATAGATTAGTCCTTCCTCTCAATTTTTTTTTTGTCTTGTGTTTTTTGTTTTGGTCTCTCCCAAAGAGAGGGAGTATGTGATCGGTTTCATTTTTGTCTGATTGTATAGCATCCACCGTTTTCACTACATCATTTTCACATTTTATATGATGATAAATACCAATAACCGGTTTATTTATTTCTTTTTTTCAATTTTGAAACTTGGTACAAGGTCACACCAAGTGAGAAAATCATTAAAAATTTTAATAATTTTTATTTATTGCCTTTGTATTGTTAAAGTGTCTTGTGTTGTTATATAATACAAAATTCAAAGTGCAAATCATCCACTGTCTTGTCTTGAGTTATCAGTAATTGCAGTTACTCTTTACATAATACCTTCTCTGTGCCATTCACACTAAGTCCACTAAGTATATTTAAAAAAAAATGTTTTGTCTTCTTTAATTGAAAGGGTGAGTGTGTGTTTGGCTAAGTGTCACTCATCATAGGCCACTTTACCAGCCACCTCATATCCACTTCAAAAGGCCCTTGAAATCCCTCAACATCCAAGAGTTAAAACATGTTTTGCATTAGCATTAATTAATGTCACTTGATTATCAGTCAGTCTCTCACTGGCTCCTCCTAAAATCTATTACAAAGCAAATGGTGAAACGCAGATCCTGTATTTCCTTGTCACGGTCTTTCCTATAGGTGTGCAAAGTTGTGAGCTTGAAAGATTATATTTCTTTTTTCCATGAATTGAAAAAAATTACAGGAGATGAAATTCTATTCATGTTATTATACAGCAAGCTGCTATGTATGACAAGCTGTTCACAATCTCTTGATCTTTGCATTTTGCTCTGCTCGACCAAATGTCAGGAGTGTTGTTTGTTCCCACCTTTTTTGTGCAGTAAGTCAGTTACTAACCTAAGATTTATGAGTGAATTGCTTCTTTTGGGTTTGTATTTTTAGATACTCCTGATTGCAATTTAAATTTCTGTCCTTGCACAACAAAGGCACAGAACAAATTACGCTGGAGTTTCATGCAGGCTTTTAATCATTTTTGAAAAAGGCAGCTATAACTGGGGCCTGAAGGGCTACTTTTTCTGCTTCATGTTCTGAAGCATTTTTCTAAAACTTTATCCTACTAGTCTAAGAACATTTTCAGAGCTTGTTAAGATTGAATATTCTGATATTTTTGATATTCTTTAGTGAAACCTCTATAAAAGTATAACTAGACGTCTGAACATTGTTTCTTCTTTATTCATCTTCATTCTATGATGGGAAAATGTGGCTATTCACAAATCTTTTAAGAAACAGGGCATTGCTATGCACTGTAAACCCAAACGCTCAAAGTACTTAAAAATCTTAAGTAATGTGAACTTAATGTTTTCAAAAAGTCCTATTAACTCTAATAGCTTAAATTCATCTAACATTTTCTTGTCTTTTAGTTAGTTCAACTAATTATTTCTGATCACCTTCTATTATTTTGGATATTAAGGACTTGCTACGTTAAAAATATCATTTAATTTTGCTAATTTATTTACATTATATGGTGGACAGGAGGTTTTCATTCTCAGGGTCAATTTAACCCCAAACATAAAAGATTAGTCTTTAGCCTGATATAACAGCTGGGCTGATTTAGATTGTGAGAAAAGACAATGGGGTAAAAGTTAAATGACTTTGTCTTCTATCAGTTGTAAAAAGCCAGGAGTAAGTGACATGAACTGGTAAACGCAAAGAGAAGTTCCAATTTTAACCAGGCACATTTCTGAATGATTTATCAATGATTTATTATTTTTTGTCTTTTTGCTTTGTTTTTTGGTTTCATTTTATTCCTTCTTTAAACATATTGAACATTTAAAAAAATGACTTTAAATAATGAATACATTTACTGGGGTAGTTTAAACATTTGCATCAACTGTAAGGTTGTGTAAAGTTATTAACAGTCAATTGGCAACTCTATTTAGATTTTTAATTTTACCACCCATAATGTGGCTGTGCATTCATCACTGTTGACACTGTTTATATCACAGTAAGTATTCTAATTTTCTCTTTATTTTTCAAATCAATTTTAGTGAAATTAAGCAATACTCAATAAGGGACACCATTTGTTAATAGGCCAACAACTAATAAACTAATACAGCTACTTCACAAGGCTAACTGACTGGGTTCACCATGGTAGCTGAGACATACTTTGTTTCTTAGTTTTTAAACTAATGTATTATTCTGAGGTATTTGATTTCTTTTCCTTCTTTTGATACAATGCTCTCTATTGTACATGGACTGTGTCAAATTTAAGGAGATGAAGTTAATGAAGATTTCAGAACTGACCTAAAAGGCCAGAGTAATTGACATGAACTGGTAAACCAAAAGAGAAGTTTACCTTTAGTCATGTGACCATGTAACGTCACATTAGACTTTTGAAAGTCAGAATTCTAGTTTCGGTCTCTTGCAACAATATCTAATATTACCAGATGTGCCAACCACTTCAGTCATTCTATTCTCACCATACGCTGCTGGTTGGTCAAAACTTGGAGTATCCCTTACACGTGTATAGAGGAACAAATTGTTTTTCAGAGGAGCCATAACTATCACTTCATCATAGTTCAATTAAATTTGAACTGACTAAGTACTTTTGCTTTTCCAATGTAGGTGTACTCAGGGATCCAACCTTCAAAAGGGTTCAAACAGTACATACCCAACATGTTCCACACCAAACTAAACGGCTTTCTTAAAGGCTTTCCCAATACAGGTAAGCCAGCAAAAACTTTTGGCTGAAATTTAAATTTCCACAATGGAAAGTAATTTAACACGAACCTCAAACTGAGATTTTGAATTAACCACCTAGTTTTAGTTTTTTTTCTTTCATCTTTTTTTCCTCCTGCCTTACAACTCAGTCTTCAACATCTTTCGTCCACTCTATCCACTACACATATTCAGACCATCTCAGCCTTGCCTCTCTATTTCTCACTTGGGTTCGTTGACCTCAGAACTGATTACTGTCTAGAACACGGATCATCTGTTTTTACCAATATGCAGTTTGTTCATAAAACAACTAGATCAGCAGTTTACATTCTAATTAATCTAATCTGCTATTAGCATTTGATATTCTTTTTAAGATGATTCATTTTAATATTTCTTATATATTAACAGCACAGTGTGATATTAGTGGAGGCAAAGAAAATACTGTTTAACTGAAGAAATGCACTTAAGCTTTTCAATTTAACACTACTCAATACATTTGAGGGAATAGGTTGCCTTAATTTTTTCATGTTTTGTGTGACATTTTTTTGAGTTGTCAACATTGAAATTTGATTATTTTTTAATTAAAAAAGATTGAAAAATTAAACACTAAATATTGAGTTTTGCTAGACTGAAAAAAATGACTCTGTTATACTCATTCGTTTTAATTTATCTCAGTTTATTCACATGGGAGCCAAAAGTAAAATAAAAAAAAACTTTAACTACTAGTTACTAAATAGCTTTTAATTTAATTATTAAAGCTTTTACTTTTATTTTAGTTAAAAGTTTCATGTCAAATGTAATACAAAATATTGGATTTCTGATAAGCTCCAACTTTTAGGTTCATCAACTTAAAAAACTTAAGTTGCCTTAATTTTAAGCTCTGCTAACTTCTTCACAGTTTACAGTGTGCCTCTTCTACTGAACTGTGGTAAATTTCAGAGAACAGGAAGCATGACTACATGACTACTCAGGAAGTCAGAGGTACAAAAGATGGTCTCCTCGGGCCCAAACCAAAGCTCCAACTTTGAAAGTGAAATGTCAACCATGTTCAAAACATTGATATTATTATCAAAAGATTAGCAGCTTGCTGAATGGAAATTATTAAAATACAGGCTTATCAGAAAATGTTTTAACTTCAAACCCTGCATTGAGAGAAGCACCATGTTGTTCATCAAATGCATTGATCTTCAGAAAGTATGTGATATTTCTTTGCAAAATGGCCCTAGAGAATATCTTCATCCCAGTGAGTGCAGTGTAATAGTTGATGGAAACCATGGTTTACTGTAGTATATGAAAGAGATGTATCATTTCATCAGTCTTTTTGGTTGCCAGCGTTTATAATATTTGGAACCGAATGGCTGAAAAACCCAGCGGCATGGCTGAACACCTTTGTTAAGCAAATGTGTCTTAACATCAGCACCTCCAAAACCAATGTGATATGCATAAATGCCAATCCAGATGCACCCATTACAGTAAACAGTGATTCATTCAGCTTTGTCAAGGTCTTTACCTAGCTTAGCAGCACTGTGAGCAAAGACAAGGAAAAAGGAGAAGGGTTGTAAAAGTGTTACATTTGCAAGACTCCAACCCAATCAAAGCAATACAACATGCGAACAAAGGTCTGACTGTTCAACAGCAATGTCAAGCCTATTCTCTTTTTTTGCTTGAGCATAGTAAAAGATCAAATGCCAGTGGGTAAATTGACTTGGGCATGTGATCAGAATATACCAGAACTGCATACCAAAGGCAGCTCTAAAATGGACATCACCTGGGAAAAGCAACATATCAGTGAGTTGTGTTGGATGAGGCAGAAAACAGGGATCAAGGAGGCCCAAAATGTAGCACAGCAGAGGGCCAGATGGAGGCAGGTTGCCAATGCCTTATGCCTCTAAGGTTACGTTCACACTGCAGGCGAAAGCGCATCAAATCCGATTTTTTTGACCCTATGCGACCCATATCCGATCATACTATGACAGTGTGAACGGCGCAAATCCGATATTTTCAAATCCGATCTGGGTCACTTTCGTATGTGGTACTGAATCCGATACATATCCGATGTTTTAGAAAGCGACTGCTGTTTGAATGGTCAAGTCGCATTAAATCCGCCTTTTACGTCACCGACACAAGACTGAAGCCAATTATCAGCGCCAGAGAAGCGCCCGAGAAGACATCGCGAACGCTTCCTGGCCATCCAGTGTAGATGTCAGTGAAACTGTTGGGAAGACAACGTAAACATTTTATTTGTTCTGTATAATCTGCAGATTCTGACAGAAATCTGCAGCTATCCTTTGAAGCACAGCAAGCACAGCAATAAGGATCATTATTAGGTTATTTACATTATTATGTAAATAACAAAAAATAACTTAGAGCAAAAATTGGGAAACGTGAAGTCCGAAGTCTTTATATTAAGGGCCATCAGTCAAACAATACTGTTGCTCTGGGTCTAAACAGAGCGCTTTGTGTGTGACATCTTCTTTTCCGCTTTGAGCGTTCACACTAGAGCGCGTTTGCTGTCGCATTTTATTTGTAGTGTGAACGAGCAGACAAAAAAATCGGATTTCATCAAAAAATCGGAATTGAGCATTAAGACCTGCAGTGTGAACAAAGTGCACAAAGAGGGCTAATTAACTGACCCTTTCTATTGAAGTATAACCAAGATAACCTAATCAGAAGAAACTCATAAAAATGTAATCACTTATAACACAAACAGGAACAGGAAAACCAATCAAAAATAAACAACAGTCTGTCTCTACAAACTAATTTAGACTAACAAGGAAAGCATATGGCAAAGATGGAAACAGGTGTGGCTGAATCCTCTAATCAGATGCCTCACATACAGTAACAAGCAGGGTTTAGGGCTTCTTCAGGTTTAACCCTGGCTAAAATTACTTCACCATACCCTGAAAATCCCTCAGGCTTTACTATGCTGATGTCAGTAAAGTCTAAAGTTTTTAAAATATATTTCTATGATGATCAATAAATTCAAATTCAAATTCAAATTTTATTTGTCACACACACACAACCATACACAGTATGACATGGGGGTGAAATGCTTGTAGCTGTACAATGCCCGACCATTAAATGACAGAAGAAAAGTTTTACAATATTTACAATTTACTACAAAAATTTACAAATTAACTTAGGAATTTACAGTAAAGAATGTGCAAATAGCAGAAGAGATTATAAAGATAAGGATTATAAATTATAGGAATTATAGGATTATAGGAAATGTGTGGTGGTGCGTGTGGTGACGTGTGTGAGAGTTCAGTCTTATAGTGACGTGTTTGGGAGAGTCCACCTGGTTCAGGCCCCGAATAGCCTGGGGGAAGCTCCTCTTCATTCTCTCTGTTTTGGCCTTAAGGGAGCAGAAGCGCTTCCCAGACCTCAACAGTGAGAAGAGTCCATTGTTGGGATGGGAGAGGTCCATCATAATCTTCCTAGCTTTGGACTTGCACCGCTTGGTGTAGATGGACAGCAGGTCAGGGAGCTCTGATTGAATGATGCGTTCTGCCGAGCGCACCACCCTTTGCAGATCTCGTCTGTCCTGCTTGGTGCTGTTCCCAAACCAGGTGCAGATGTTTGACGTCAGGACGCTCTCGATGGTGCAGGAGTAGAAGTTCTTGAGCACCTTCAGTGGCAGATGGAAGTCTCTAAGTCTTCTGAGGAAGAAGAGACGCTGACGGGCTTTCTTAACCAGGGTGTTGATGTGACAGGACCATGACAGGTCCTGAGTGATGTGGACACCCAGGTATCGGAAACTGTCCACTCTCTCCACTGGCGTGCCACTGATGATGAGGGGTTTGTAATTCCTCGCCTGCTTTGTAGTGAAGTCCACGATCAGCTCCTTAGTCTTGCTGATGTTTAGGAGGAGGTTATTCTCCTGGCACCAGGTCTCCAGGTTCCTAATCTCCTCCAGGTAGGCCGTCTCAATGTTGTCGGAGATCAGGCCCACAACAGCAGTGTCGTCAGCAAACTTGACAATGGAGGTGGTGTCGGATGTGGCTACACAGTCATAAGTGTACAGTGAGTACAGCAGGGGGCTTAAAACACAGCCCTGAGGCACTCCAGTGCTGAGTGAGATGGAGGGGGAGACTTGTTTTCCTACCCTCACTGATTGGGGTCTGTCTGTGAGGAAGTTGAGGATCCACTGACACAGTGATGAGCTGAGTCCTAGATCCGTCAACTTGGTGAAAAGCTTAGAGGGAATTATTGTGTTGAATGCTGAACTGTAGTCCACGAACAGCATCCTAACATAATTCCCTCTGCCAGTGTCCAGGTGACTCAGGGATGTGTGGAGCAGGTGAGATATGGCATCGTCTGTGGAACGATTAGTCCGGTAAGCAAACTGAAGTGAGTCGATGGTGGCAGGAAGTGAAGAAGTGATGTGATCTCTCATCAGTCTTTCAAAACACTTCATCACAATTGAAGTCAGTGCTACTGGATGGTAGTCATTGTGGCAAGCGGGCTGTTGTTTCTTTGGAACAGGGACAATAATGGACCGTTTGAAGCACGTGGGAACCACAGCTTGGGCCAGGGAGAGGTTGAAGATCTCCGTGAACACCAGTGCTAGTTGATCAGCGCAGGCTCTAAGGACCCGGCCAGGGATTGCATCTGGTCCTGCTGCCTTCCTGGTGTTCACCCTCCTAAAGGTGTTCCTCACGGCATGCTCTGTGATGACGAATGCATTTTCTTCACTGGTGCACTCTGAGTGCGCGCAGCCGTTTGTTGTTTTAATTGCTGCGGCGTCGAAGCGAGCATAAATAAGAAATAAGAAATATAGATACTTATTAACATTATTGCTTTTTTTTTCTTCCTTTCTTTTCCGTCTGGCTGCAAGCACTTTTAAGGCAGTTTTATTTTTATAAGCCTTACCACTGATTTAGAGTTTTGAAACAGGACTCTCAAACCTTGTGTTTGATGATCTTCTATAAAATTTGCAAGTAAGCCTACTTACACATTTGAATTTTTATTGTATATTTTTATAGCCCAGCAATCATGGCTGGGTACCTACAAATCCCATTCATACAAACATTCGTAGTGTACATAATCCAGACCTTTTTACATTGTGTGGAAAAAAAATACGACAGCAGCGATACTAATTGATTATGCGACAAATGCAAAAAGATAGGACAAATTGCTAAAGAATATGCTAAATTGTGTGTACAGCTGCTTGGAAGTATTATTGTTATTTTTATTATTATTATTATTATCATTATTATTGTTATTACTATTATTATTATTATTATTATATTATTATTATTATTAGTAGTAATAATATTCTGTTGCCTGATTCCCAAGCTTGGGAGAAGAAATAATATTCTATCTTTAGAAAATCCTGTTTTTACCATTTCTTCCTGCATTATATGATGACAGTATTCATAAAAGGGCATGTCTCTGGCATGTCTCTGCTTTTACTTGGCCTATCAACGGAATTCAAAAACTGGTATGTCCACACTTTTGACACAAGATGAAACAGAAATTCAATGGTGCACCTTGCTGCTACATAATCTTAAATAGGTTGTGTTATTTGGATGTGTGTGTCCATTGACTTTAGAGGGTTATTTACTATAGTGTTACTCTGACTAAAACATTGGCATCTACCAAATACTAACACTAGGACCAAACTTGTCAAACTTGTCTAAGAGTTTGACTGCTGCTCCATATGCTAATCAATCAGTAGGAATACAGCATGAACTAATGTGACTGACAATGATTAACTTGACATTGCCATTTTTGAAAAACCATAAAATGATTAATAGTGTTATATGGAAAAAGCCCCCCAAAATGGTTTGGACTCTGACAAAAGCAAATCAAATTCAGTTGCCAGCTGAAGATTGATTATAAAATGTTGTCCAGTTGTTATCACTTTTAAAGGGGACATTGCGTAGAAACAAGTCCTTTCATTTTGTTCTTACATCAAGTATGATGCCCCTTAAACTTTATTACATCCATAAGTGTTGTGAGCATAATTTCTTCTTGTGGCCCTTATTTTATTTCTGCCTCTTGCTGCAACAGTCAGAAAGGACTTCCAGATGAGAGCTGGGTAAATATGATATTGTTGAACCATCTAGTGTGTTTTGTTTATACACTGATAAAACAGTAATTTTGTATCTGTGGTACAGCATTTCAAGACAAAATGTATTTTTTGGCTTAGTTGAAGTTATCCTATGTGACATATACACCAATAAAAAAACAAAAATTACAAAGGAAACACATTGTTTTCTGCAATGCTGTGTGTGTGTGTGTGTGTGTGTGTGTGTGTGTGTGTGTGTGTGTGTGTTTCTGTCTCTCAGAATAATTATACTGGTGCTTGAATTCTAATTTTATGCTGTAAAATAGATCGCCATTAATTTATTCAGCTCAGCTGTAATCACGTTTTTCTCCCTCTGTGTGGAAGGTCACCGTCCTTGAGGTGAAATACCAAACTGCAGTAGCTTTGTCACTTAGTGTTATCACCAAAATAAGGAAAAAAGGTTTTGAAAGCTTTGTAGAGAGCATGAATGTGACAACATAACATAACAGGTCACAGAGTTTATCTACACAAGTTAATTTTTTTATTCATGTAAGTAGCAGAGAGTAAAAAAGCACCGTCCTTCATATTTCAACTGTTTTGAATATCCTTTATGAAAGGCATAATTATTATTTTTTTGATTCCATGGTTTTGTTTGTGCTAATGCATTTTTGTAAAATAAAAATTAAATTAAAAAATCATCCTTAGCTGCAATCGTGCATAGAAAAAACAGCTCATAATCTAGAAGACTAGAATGAATTAAAAAAATAATAATCAATTCGTCCAGGAATGCGCCACAGAAACACAAAATTGATTAAAGTAGAGGGATTTTCTACTCTAATTGCTTTAAATGACAGGAGACATTGTTTGTCTTTCATTACCACAATGACACAAACACTTTTAATCTTTGAACATAGCATTCAAATCTGTGTGCACATGTGGTAGTGACTTCAAAGCTTGCATGTGTGTGTACTCGTGGGTAAGTGTGTTGTGTGTAAAACAGCATCAGTGAAAGTAGTTAAACAGACATCTGCTGTATTTACATGAAATGCCGGAGATTATGAAAATCCTAATGCTTTAGGATCTTAAATCACTGACACACTAACATTAGTGACATGTTGTTAAAAACTGTTAAAAACTTCCAGGGCCATCTCCTTTCAAAATATTAGGATTTTGGTTTATTTTGCATGACATTTTATGTCAAAGACGAGCAAACCCACAAAGCTTGTCACAATTTTTTTTGATGTTACTTAAAAAATGTTCAATTAACAAGCTTAAATACAAATGGTAATTGAGAACAGGTTATTTTTAACACAATACATACAGTATATACAACTTTCCTCTCTATGTTACATAAATCTTTGACCAAAAATAAATCTGACATCATAAATGACAGACTTGCTTCCTAAACTTAAAGGTAAGCAGCAGCACATCTGGATACAAGCAATTTTGCCATGTATCTTTCATCTCAGGAAGTACCCGTGTGAACTAAGTTTTCCTTCCCGGATCAAAATCTGAAGTGCAAGGATGAAAAAGAGACAACGAGCAAGGGCTCGGGGAGTGTTGATACAAGTGGAGGAAGTGGGAGCCTCCCCCATACTGAGCTGTAGTGTCAGACACTAATGCCTCTGGATAGAAGCTCTACTCTAGGGTATTAACTCAAACATGGACGACTAATGCCACGGGATAAAGCGTTCAGCCTCACTTACAGGGGCACAGGCACTCCCGCAGGATCATAGGGCCGGGGCAGCAAGCATTAAATTGCCACAGACTTCTGTGTGCCTGTGCCAAGGGATTGATTGGAGGCAGAGGGGCACAGCTCGAACCGGTCTCTACAGCCTGGAGACTTTGATCTTAAGATGTGTAGTACAGGCAAGTTGCCAATGCAAATATATAACTGAGGAGAAAATATATGGGCACTTTCTACATACACTGTTTGTTATTAATAGCTGCATACCTACCTTGTCTTGCAGTTATCCAATTAGCTAGCCATGTTGCTACACCATAAAGCATTTAAATAAGTAAAAGTAAATTATATATACAAAAGAAATGACAAAAATTATTGTCACTACATAAAGAGGTTAATAAAGGCTGTCTTAAACTGTTCAAATCCTAAAATATATTAATGCACTACACTATCTATAATTTAATCCCTCATGTTTACCAAAGTATGAATTGAAAACATCATCTCATGCACTTATAGCCAGGTAAAGACCTTGGAACATTATATAACTGCAATTCATAATGGTGAGGAAACACAATGAGTGATGAATGTGCCTTGTCAATGAGAGCCATCACAGAAAAGTGGCCTGACTGGTTCAAGCCAACCGAAAGCCTGTTTTAACCCAAACATTCACTTTTACAACTGTGGTGAACGGAAAAGCAACTCAAAATGCACAGCCTGTCATACTTTCAGATAGATGGGATACAACGGCAGAACACGTCGGGTTCCACTCCTGTCTGCCAAAATCAGAAATCTGAAGCTGCAGACGGCATGGGCTGTGATGCAGGCATGTCAACATAGACCAGAAAATTCTGTGTCAATGCTGACAGGTTCTATGTCTAAAAGGAATATTTAAAATGTATCTTCTGGAATCAATGCCACAAATAATCGAACAACTGAATATGACTTGTCTTATTACAGGTGCCTTAGCATTTAAATGTTTTGGTTATTGAAGCATTGTAGTCTTCATGCTGCACTTTTGGTGCCTTTTTACTTACATCTTCATTATGCCTGTTAAAAGTCAGCAAAAGGTTTTACTTTACATTGTGTCATGCTAGATAAACACCTGTCACTATGATATAGAATAGTTCGTAATTTTTCTAAACTAACAGCTTTGATTAAGCAAAAAATACTTTGAACTTAAATCCCTGATTTAGTATTGCGTTTCTCAATCTTTCTGTCTGCTAATGCATTTTCTGCACAGCAATCTTCAAATGCTCTTTTCAATACCCCTGAGTTTATTATTCATTTAAAGATTAATGTAAATGCTCCAATTTGAAACCAGTAATAATAAATCAAGAAATGCACACCCTTCCAGCTGTCAGATGATAACATTCGTGGTGTTAAGACAGAATGTTACAAAGATAAGAGTAAGGCTGATAAACTCCAAGTTCATCCAGTGTTATGACTTAGTTATTGCCAAAATGTCAGAAAGAGGCCTATTTAAGCACTAAATGCATTTTGGATTTTAAAGGAAGATTGTTTCTCTCAAAATATCTTCATATCTTTAAAACAAGTGCAACAATGAGGCCATGATTCTTGGGAAAAAATAGTTGATAGTTGGAGAAGTGCATTCAAAGTCCCCCTAACAACAAGAAGTTAATGTTGTTTTTTATGTGTTGTTACTTACTTTATTACTTACGTTTTGTTTTAAAATTATTTTAATTTTAGTTTAATTTCTTACTGTGCAAATAGGATATGCATTGCTGACATATTTATGATATACTGAACCAGCCATAATGTCGATTGTTTTTAAGAGGTAAATGGCTATATCTTTATAACTAGCTTTCAATGTAACTACACAATTTTGTGAAAATAAAAAGAAAGAAGAAAAAACAGCACATAAAGATAATTGTAAATGTCACTTTTTAATGTGCAAGGTCAATGATGCTTTTGTACAAGTTCACAAGGAAGATTGATACTTGTTTGTTTGCCTTCATTTTTGGGTGTTTGGGCTGCTGTTCTATTATTTTCATCACCTCTGCTGTCCCATACTGTCAAACTCAATTCTATCATCATCACTCTGATCCAATAATCTTCTTGCCTGTTTTCTAAAAGTCAATCAGTCTTTGTCGCCTGCGCTTAAATTTTTAGAGCTATTCTGTCAATCTTCCTTTCAGACTCTCATTCATGCAGGCTCCTCCATATCTTATTACTTATGCTGGTTGCTCAGAGAGCCTCATTCAAGCCTCACCTGCCATCTGGTCCACCACCAACATCTAAGCTTGGACTTTGTGGAGAAAAAGCACAGTGAATGCGGCCCACCATCCCATTACTGTGTAGCTACTCAGACACTTGTGTTATCTTAATACAAAGAGATGAGAAAGTCAGGGGTGGCTAGGACAAGATCACTAAACAAAAGAGGTTTAGCAACTTCATAACCCCACACAAAAGTGACATTTAGGTTACAGAGGGTGGTAAACTGGGTAATTATTATCAAGATGGCCATAGTTATGGCAAACATTTACCGTATTTTCAAACCATAAGGCACACCGGATTATAAGGTGCATTAAGCAAAACAAAACAGTCAGATAATTCAGACTTTACTGAACTCATTCTTCTTGCTTCCTCCACTTCCGTACAATTGATTCATTAATGTTGAATTTTCTCACAGCTGCTCTATTCCCGTGTTGCTGCAGTATATTAATGACTAACCTCGTATTGTGGATGGATTATCTCAGTTGTTCTCCTGACTGAAGTTTGGTCCGTTTGCAGCATCCTGCCATGCAATTAGGATAGAATAGAATAGAATTCAACTTTATTGTCATTGCACATGTCACAGGTACAGGGAAACGAAATGCAGTTTGCATCCATCCAGAAGTGCTTTAGCCATGATATAGATATATTATAATATATATTAGCAATAATATAGATATGTAAGTATATTACAGAAATGGGTCTATTATGGTACAGTACGTTATAATGTACACGATATGAAGTATGTTATGAATATTCTATAACTATAAGTATGTACAGGCTGTAGTCAGTACAAGCTATGTACAGGCTATGAACAGGATATAAATATGAAATAAAAAACTATAAAAAAAAATATGAGATATACAGTTATACAGAAATGTGAACTATGCAAGTTATAAACAGTTGTAGGATTAAAAATTATCGTATGTACAGAATGATTATTTACACAGAACTATACAGTAGTGCAGTTAAGATAAGTGAGATATGTGGATAATTTAGATTGCATTAGTCCCTAACCATTGGGAACCTCACATTAACTTTTATCGAGTGGAAAAAAGTTAGCGTTCATCCTCCAGCTTCAATGTGTTTATGTTATGCTAACATGGCTGTGTCGCTAGCGATCAGTAGCACATCATTATATACCAGCTAGTCCAACTTCAGTAACCCTACAAACGTCACTGCTATTTTGTTTTCTGTCTTCATTTATGTTGGAAGTGATAGCAGAGCTGTACGTTTACATCTTTTCTGAAATCTCTCAGTCAGAACATGGCATATCATGTTTAGGTGGAAACTAGTGAGCTAACTTCCTGCTAACTTCTAACTGTTAAATTTAATAAATTCTGTTTTCATGGATGCCTGGATGTTAAACTTAATTGTTACACCTGGTAAAGCAGCAATGCTGATCATTTTATTAAAGATGAAAGAATTTAGACAGTTTTTAACTCTCAGTGATACTGCAGTGTTCGTTTGACTTTGGGACATTAAGGGAACAGAGTTTTGGACCCAGATTACTCCACGAGGCTCCTGACAATGGTAGCTGTAATGCTACGGCTAATGCTAATGCTGCGGCTTTGTAGCTTACCAAAGTTGTACTAAAACATTTTTTGACAGATTTTTGAGTCCCGTGTACCACATAAAATCGATTCGAGGTCAGTATGCGCAACCAGGATTCATACATAAGGTGCACTGGATTATAAGGCGCACTGTTGAGTTTTGAGAAAATGAAAGGATTTTAAGTGCGCCTTATAGTGTGGAAAATACGGCATATTGAGTAGTAAGGACTTGAAAGGACAACATAACTTAAACTTTGGCGAAATTCACATTTAGAAAGGCTGAGAGCCATTTGGCCAACAGAAGACTCCCTTCAAGTTGGCAGCCTGGTCTATCCACTTACTAGAGTGCATCTTTAAATCAGTAAGGTACCCAACAGTTTGTGACACACTTTCTGCATTAAGTAGTTACACCATTCTTTTAGCTAAAGTACATCGGTGTGTATTGTATAAAATGTTCTGGCATAAAAATCAAAGAAAAAAAACAAAGGTGTCTGAAACTCTGAGGTCAACAGGACCTTTTAACGTGTCAAGTTTGGTTACAAAAATTGCTGAACAAATGCTGTCAATGCAGTGTGAGGTAAAGGAAAAGAGTCAGAACACAGAGCAGACTGGTTCAGCTTCCCCACTATCTGATAAATGAGGATAAATGATCTCTACAGAAGTGGGTCATATTTTAAACTTGAACATAAGAAGTGTTTCAGAGTACAGCCATAGGCTTTAATCATGCCATAATCAACAGCTCTGCTGAGTGCCAATACAAGCGTGTGCCACTATTTGACATAATGTGCTCCAGTGATCACCATGTTGCTTATCTTGGAAAACTAGTTACACAACAGCGAATCACCATTCACAAAGTACAACTCTACATGTCTTGATGTATGTTCATTCATCAAATTAAGTAAATCCCCAAAGGTTGTTTCTGTTCATCTGGAACTACGTCCAGATGAAGCTACGTCCAGACGGACAGAATCAAACTTTGGGGAACTCTCTACATGATGGTGGTTGTAGTTCTCACCACACCTACCAACTGAAAAAGAAAGAAAACAAGATTTAGGTGAGAGCTTATTTTTCTGGGCTAGGTTAATTGTATTCAATTGGAAAGAATAAGGGTTCGACTAGATCAACCATTTGCTTTTGTTTTTATGGGCTGGAGCTCTATTTAGCACACTGACAATAAATATATCACGGTAGCACAGGAGAAGACACAGGAATTTCAGATGCAAGAATCTGGTGCAAGATAAGAGGATGCAAGAGGGCTACCTGCTCATACACGTCTGGCAGGTACTGTCTGTGTGTTGTCTTTATCATCTAGGCTTTCTCAGCCACCTAAATCTATATCTCACTTTACCCTGTGAAACTGTGTTATAATATTACTCATTGCTATGATAATCTTGCTGTCAGTAAGTCAGTTTTGTATAACTAAATGTCTACTTGGCCTGGGAAAGCCAGCAACTCTATCACGTGTCCTTCAAGAACACCCAATGATCATCACCCTTTCTAGTAAAATATTAAATATCTGGTCAAATATTTCTAATGAAATATTTTACTTTATTTTATATTGCATATATCATAAACCTTCATGATTTTTTTTGACTACTAAAAACAAACTTTTAACCACTGTGATTTAAATGACAAAGTAATCATTATGGGTGACTTTAATATTAACTGGAATGTAAAGAATGAATTAATTCAAACAGATCACTGACTGTTTTAATTGATACAATAGCCTACTAGAACAATGTATAGAATAACATTGAATAATGTACCATGTCCCAAAGAGCCAGCAGCAAAATTTGAAATAGCTCTAGGAAGGACTGATTGGAGTGAAGAGATTACAAATGGGCACACAGACAGTGGGTGTGATTTATTTCTTGCAAAAATTAATGAACTGGTGGCGTCATTCATTAGGAGGAGGAATCAGTATAAAAGAAATGGAAATACTCTGCCCTTGCTGAATGATGAATGCAGGAATTTGATGAAAGATAGGGATGGTCAGCTTAAAAAAAATGCTTGAAGTCTAGTCTTGTCACAGACTGGGAAAAAATTCCCATTTATGGGATATAAGTAAGACCGTACAAAAGGCTAAAGAAATATTATTATTATTATTATTATTATTATTATTATTAAGTATTTATTCAGAAAATTCAAGGGAGGAGAATTAAAAACAAAAATGACATTCTGTCAAAATATTATAATAAACTACTCTCCAGACCACAAAATAATAACAAAGAATTAACAGTTCATTAATGAAAATCCAAACCTCCATAGCTACTAAACTGACTTTTTATTGACTCCTGATCATGAAATCCCTTGGCTTTTTACTCCTCCTCTTTAAAATAAAATACATTTCACAATAAGGAGTTTTCAGTATTATTAATTCACAAAAAACACAAAAAAGTTAGTAGAAAAATGGTTGGCCATGGGGGCATGTCCCAATTTGAACTTCCAGGCCATATTCGGCACAGATGTTCCTGTATACTATGCTTGCCACTTGGTTATGACGTTTCATGTATGCCCCGCATGCTAGCATCTTGGACCCTGCTGTTATGTGCTGGATTGCCTGCACCTGAGGTCTTGCCTGAATTTTGTTTTCCCTAGTTCTTTGAGTTTTCATATAATAATTTAAATTGTAGAGTGTTGTAGTTGTCTGTTGTAGTGTGGTAGCTTATTTTTCTTTTTAGTGCATCATTTGCCAGCCATCATCAGTTTTTTATTTGTTCTGACAAAAGAGAATACATCATAAACTAAACGAACTGTATCTAGATCTATTTTTCTTTCTTTTTAAGCTAGTTAATGATGTTTGGTTTGTTTTTACAGGAATGCAGGCAAACTACAAAACCTTGGAGAAAATTCTAATTAATACAATTCAGACAGGTCTGTGCTAAATACAACTTATTATCAAAGGACTGCAAAAAAAAAGAAAGAGAGAGAGAGAGACAAACCACAGGAAGCCAGGTGAAATATTGCTATTTTTTTTCTTTTGCCATACAGAAGAAATACTTTAACAAAACTTTCTTTTCTCCCTTTCTTTACCTAATCATACATGTAAATGTATTTACATAGTCCTTTTTCTGATTTGGATTGTTTCAAGATTGCAGTTCACTCCTTAACTTGCAGTTTCTTTCCAGGTCTGCCAGGAATACTCGATGGTTCAGTTTTAGACCTCAGTTTCAGTGGTTGAACTTGGGCTTTCACCACCATATTATAAATTTTCATTATTATGCTAACAACACAGCTACGCATCCCTATAAAACCTCAAAGCTCGTGCAAGCCCTGCAACTGCTCTTTAGATAAAAAAGTAATGGATGTCATGAGTTTTTGGCAACTATATGAAACCAAATTAAAAAAAAAGTTCCTTTTGAAGATCCACCAACACCATATAATTGATTTGGCACAAATATCTATCTGCCAAAGCAAAGCGAGTAGCAATTAATGTAGGTGTAGTTTTTGACAGATATTTGGGCTTTGATGTTTCAGGGTGCTCCATGCAGTTTCTTCTAACTGGGAAATGTTCACATGGTGTTTCTCATCCAAAATAATCTGAAAAAGGTCAATTAGGCTTTTATTTCCTCTCTTATTTGACTACAACTCCTACTTCTGGCTCAGACAAAAGTCGCACATGCTGTAGTGGCAGAACAACATCGAATTCTATTACAGTTCCTTTTATTTACATATAGTTTACAGTTTTGTGTGTGTGTTTGTGTGTGGTAGCAGTTTTAAAGTTGACATTAGTTACAAACCCTGAAAGCAAAGGAAATGTACAGAATGAAATGTGTATATTGTCTTTTGTGGTTTGGACGGTGCTTTGTCAAGTCTGGGAAAATAAACCTGGAGTTATCTGAGCTTTGGCTCACAATCTTTAAAAGATCAATCATCAAGTACATGAATAAAGCAAGAAACTAATGAGTCACTATTAACAAACCCGCCAGTTTAAAATCATATACTATCTTTAAGTAATTTTAAATTACATAAATGTGCACTTAAAAACAAACAAATAAACAAACAAACAGTTTAATGATTGAACACATTTCATTGCAAAACAAAACAAATAGCCACAAAAACTAGATTAGGCAGGCAACTGAATTGTTTTCTGTTGCTCTCCCTTGTCATACTAGCACACACAGTCTGTGATGACATGCAATTGTTCTTTTTACTATATGCAGATGTGAAATATATCATCAATTTGGGTTCTGCCAGTTTGGACTGTTAATGCAATTTAAAACTGATTCTTTCCCATAGAGTCATGGGGCCAGACTGCACAACCCTTCAGCTTTGCTGCTTTTTGTTTTAATAACATCAAATGATTTATAAAACACTAAATTATCCTGTCAGTGTAAAATGAACTGTTTGATGACAGAAGCCACTTGAGGAAAAAGGGCTATAGCAGTAGAGAAAATTTGCTTTCACTTGTGAAAAGCAGGTATGTCATCCATCTTCATTGGGCATGTGGTTTGTCCAAGTTGGTTGTTGCCAGGTAACAATGACAATAGAGCAGAAATTGAGTTGAGCTCCATGTTTTCTTCTACCCCCTTTGTCAAAATAATTATAAAACATTTCCATGATTTTAGAATCATGGAAATGATTCTATATTGTAATTTAGCTATGAATGCAAAATTGTAATATTTACAAAAGTCATAATCTTCAAAAAACAAATGATAACAATAATTAGATATTTGTTATTGATTATTTTTAATGCAGTGTTTGAGAATGGCGTACAAAGCCATACAGTCGAGGTAAACATTTTGTTCAATGGTGGCTAATTGAGGGACATGAGAAAGGAGATGAAGAGGGAAAAAAAAGACATAATGAGTGTAGAACTCATCATAAAAATTGTAGTGTTAAACCAGCCATGATGTAACCATCCTGAAACGGCCACTTGAAGCCCTGGTGTGATGATGATTGACATTCTAAGAGTGACACTTAAGAAATACATTTTATCAAGCTAGCATTATTATCTTTCCACTTCACTTCTCTCTGGCTGGCATAAACATGTGTTTTCAGTCAAGCATTTGGACATTGAACACAGGTTGTTTTGACATTTTAGAATTTTGCTCTCCTGAACAAAGCAAAAAAACAAACAAACAAAAAAACAAAACAACCCAAACAAACAAAAAAAACAACCCCTAAATAAATAAAAAGCAGGATGTTAGAAAAAGTAAAGTTTAATCTGTATGAAATTGTCATTTCCCTGGTCTTCTGTTTTTAAATTGCAGTAGTTGTAGGTGTACATGGTACTTGTGGTGTTTCACCTATAAAAGAGATATATGTTGTGTCTCTCCTGAAACAGGTTCTAGACCTCTCAATGATGTGGTGATTCACATTGTGAAAGTGACACTTTAATGCTACTCGACAAGCCTTTCCATTTATTGTTCTTGTTATTCTTCATCCCTTCTGCCTCAGCCATTGGCTGACGCTAAATGGCTGACGCTAAAATGACCATCATCATGAGCCTGTGGTTGCTTGCTTACCATTCTCACTGGAGTGACAGAGTGTTGCAAAGCACCTGCGAAAACTAATATGACAGGAGGGGCAGGGATAGCTCAGTAGGTAAAGCGGTTGCCCATGATCGGAAGGTCAGGGGTTTGAATCCCCTGAAGGGCTACCCTGAGGTACCCTTGAGCACGGTACCCTCCCCGGGCGCTGCACTGGTGACTGCCCACTGCTTCACTGAGTGAATGGGTTAAATGCAGAGAAGGATTTCCCCACGGGGATCAATAAAAGTGTACATTATTATTTAGGATCTACCTCCCATCTTGGCATCTCACTACTGATATTCAAGAAAAGACCCTATAACCAGAATTTACTCTTAGAAATTTGCATATCTAAGATAGATAAATATGTATGGGAGCCACAAATGTTGAAAAACACTATATATATTTTATAATAAAAGTCAGCAGAAAGTGATCTTTCAGCTGACTTCAAACACATTTATTTCAAAGTGAGATATGCATAGATCATAAAACCACAATATAATTCCCATGTCATTGTTCCTTCTGTCTTCTGAATTAAATTAAAATCACAAAGAAAGTACCAATAATACATTTCCACCCTTTTGTTCCATGTTTTGCCAAGGAAATGAGAAAAAAGTAATATTTTTTAATGTGTAATGTAACAAGCTGCTTCTATGAACCTCATTTTTTTCAGTTTTTTAGTGTTTATACATTTATGCATTCTGATTTACAAGAGCAAAAAGTTTATATGTGTGGAAACATTTCACATTTGAAACAGTTTTTGATTAGATTCATGAATAAATATAGATATATTAAAAAATAACCTTTAAATACACAGGATTAAATGTGATTCTGATTGGTAATAACAACAATTCTGCACCCACCCATTTTTTCGTCTTCTTGTAAATATGAAGAAGAAGAAATGAGAAAATGTGTCTTTTTGGGAACAGAAATATTGTGTGCATGTGAACAGAAATAGACAACCAGATATATTGCATCCACACAGACTCTAAAAAATGCACCTAAACCTAAGCTCTAATTCTGAGTGAGTCAATTTAATATTATAAATATTCTTGTTGGCTGAAATGTATACAGCACATGCAGCATACCCACCCTGTTTGCCACTGTATGTGCTGGACAACAAAAATATAATGTAAAATGACTCTTCCTGACAGACATGAGCTTTATGAAAATAAATCCTGGTCACGGCTTCTATCCCATATGTCTATGTGCACCATTTTTACATATTTTAACCTTAAATTTTATTAATGATCAAACTCATTTGACTGAAAACAATCCAGGAAAGGGAACCTGTCGCAGCTATCAACCTTTATGAAAAATGGTATTATGCTACTCACTTCATTTATTTTCAAGGCTTTTAACACTTCCAATAGTTCAGCAACTTATACTTATTTTCGTTCTTTCTTTAAAAAAAACAGAAAAAAGAAAAACACATGTAGCCTACTTCACTGGGAGACTGGGTGGATATGTGTCTTACATGTTATGTTTATTTTAAGACTGGGAAAATAAATAAATAAATGAATAAATTCTAGCAGCCAAGAGCTTTTATACATTCATTTGTTTTACAACTGCAGATTTTTTATATTGTTATTCTGGTCTGTGCTCTCAGTGACTATCTAACTGTTACAGTACAGTGTGTGGTTAAATATAGATTGTCCTAAAAAAATCATGTTGAGCACACACACACTAGACTATATTAGTGAGGACGTTCTTTTTTCTCATAAAACAGTCTTCCCTGAACCTACAGTAACCATAAACCAAGTTTTAACCTTGCCTTTACAGCCAAGCCTTCAAACAGCACTTTTAAACTGTATTAAAACATTGGTGACCTGCCAAAGTTTCCTCATTCAAAAAGTGCACATCCTCACGAACCCTCCCATGCAAACAGTGACCTAAAATGCAATTGACAGTCTTATCCAATTTCATCACTCTTGTTTTGATACAATATTTTGATGTTCAGAAAATAATAATAATTAAGTAAGTAACAAAATTAATGACCAAAAGATGTTATTGCCCAGTGAGTTAGTTCACAGAATTTGATTCTATTATAGAACAGAACAAAAGCATAATTGCACTAAACAGCCACGTCAGATATATCTGAAATGACTCTGACATTTAGGATTCGTCGTTTTGTTCTTTTACAGCCAGCAGTGAGAGAGAACTGTGTGACATGAAGGGGTGTGAACACTGCAAATACACAGGGGAACAAAATCCCAAGCAATCTGATACAAGTCGGCACCCTACCTTGTCATGCAGAGTCTAGCTACAGTAAGTCATGACACAGAGACAGGTTCTCTCTGTAAAGGCCTGAGCGTTTATTCCCTTCCTAGCATAGCCATTTGGGTTACTGAATAAATCACCTCTAAGTCGCCTTAAGTCCAAATCCTCATGAGCTTTGAATGGCGTCTAGCACTAGGACTGTGGGATTGCTGAAAATTGAATTTTAGTTCTGCAGATTTACTTATTGTTGGGGGTAATCATTCATGGATTTGGTTTGGTCTCAGTTGCTTTTTTTATTTGCAGTGGAGATAGAGGGATTTAATATATGCATGCCATTAGAGGGTTATAATGGGCCACTGAAGGCAGGTTTCGCAAATTGGATGTGACTTGTATTATACTTCTGAAGCAGTTCAATTCATGTAATAAGCACTAAGGATGACCGCCAGTGGTAGCCATTTGATGTGAATAATTCCAAGGGTCATTTGTTTATTCAGTACATTTTTAAAAATATAACCTTGAAGAATTGGATTTGATAACAATGTTTGTTTTAAAACAAATCTGCAAAAATAACATAACAAAACTGAAGATCCACTAATAACACAAAATTAGGATGTATCACAAGCATAAGCACCTCTATAGCAAATCATGCACTGATGGCGTGCCTTTCTACGCCTGAGATTACAGCGTAAATATATAAATAAAAAGGAAAATTACTATTAGCATAATAATTCAGTTTGCTGTCATACAGAACACACTAGGTATGTGTTGGCAGTCTATTGGCTGCTGTGTGCCTATTGGAGAGGCCTTTAAACTGACTGGGGCAGGGCAGCCATCAATAATTCAATGGGCGTGCCAGCGCAAAGGTAAACAATGGCTGTAATTAGGGGAGGTCTTCACTGTGGACAGGGAGATTAATGAAAGGGCAGTCATTTCTACTGGTGCCCAGAGACAACAGGTCTTTCACAGTGACGAAGGCCCTCCCAAACTAAGCAGAGCCATATCAAGTGTGTGTGTGTGTGTGTGTGTGTGTGTGTGTGAGCGAAAGAGACAGCATTTGTTTATCGTATCTATGTGTGCATGTGTGTAATATTTGTATCATAATATAAAAAGACAAGATTTACTATACAGTCTATGTGTTAAGCACTCTAGATGAATATTCAGTCCATTATATTTAGGAGAGAGTGCTTAAAAAGGCCAGTTTGTTTACCTGCATGACTAACAACAGAATAAGATAAGAACCTTCATACTTTTCTTTTCTTTGTATTGATCTTTCGCACCCTGCAATCTTGGTGCCTTCCATAACATAAATCTCTATATCAACATTCATATTTTAGCATAAAAAAGTTATTCTCTATTCTCCCATTTCAGTATACTTGTACATTATATTGTTTGCATCCTCTGTCAGTCAGCAGCACTGGAACAAGACACAACACAATTTGTTTTTGTTTAGCTGTGCATTGAGTTGCTTGCAAATTCAGCACCAAGGACAGCAACATCTGATTGCCATTCACCTTAGCCTGTATCTTGAACAATGGCACTAAAAAGAACAAAAAAGATAAAAATAATAATAAATGAATACAAGTGTGTCTTAACAGATAGGACACTGTCATATACCATAATAAATGCTATAAATGGAGGTTATGAGCTATGCAAACACTAAGCACTATTACCATATACAGTCATCTTAAAAGAAAGTACATCAATTGCAAACCAGCTTTTTTGTTCATGTGAGCAATTGTTTGATCCAGTGTCAAGCAAAATCATTTAAACATGATAGTTTGGAGCCCACGCCAACTATCACAGGGTGAAAGGAGGGGTAAACCTAGCAGGCTGGGAATATCACAGGGGGAATACAGAGAAACACCTATGGCCAGTTTAGAAACACCAGAATTGACTGAAGTCTCTTCCTTGAAAATTCCCAATTGCATGCAATTTCTTCTGCAAGATATTTAAGGGTTCTCTTGATTATACCACTGAAATAACATTTAACTGGGATTTAAATATGGGCTTATTTTGATATGGCCTTTTCAAAACAATCAATTTACTCCTTGGAGCCATGCCTTGGTTGATTTGTTACTCATCTTATTATTGTGTTGAAAGGTCAATTTCTGGTTCAATTTCAACTTTTGGAAATATGTCCTATTATTATTTTGAGGCAGCCTTTGACATAATGCAAATTTCATTGCTCAATCAATGACTGCAAGCTGCCCAGTCCCTTAGACAGCAAAGCAACAGGGATATGGACATAAACTGTAGGTGCCGGACCTCACAGGCTCAATGTTTCTTCAAAGGCGCAGGGATGTTAAATTTGTAAAGTTTTTTTAAAATTATTATTTCAGTCAGGTGTGTTGTTTTTGTTGTTGTTGTTTATTGTCATTTTCTATATGTATAATTTAATGAGTATCAAGCATTTGTCCAAACATGTGAAAATGTCAACCATTTCATGTGTTTATTCTTCACAGAACTATTTACTACAAAATGATATTAATACTCACACTGTAATACAGACGCTGCTAATGCTTTTTACACATACAAACGGACGCGTTTTGGGTTGTTCTTCTGGGATATTATAGCATTTGGAGGTATTTGCTGAAAGATGATATGATTTACTGAAGTTATTTAAATACAATATAATTTTCCACAAGTCAACCCCAAAGCATTTACAATTCTTCATAACTTTAACCAAAGTCTGTAAACTGATTTTTCAAATTTCAACATTTGCAGACTTGGATTAAATAACTATTGTTAACAACTAATCAACTAATGCTGTTTGCATTTATTGTCCTCAATTCAATTTCAAATTTTGCCACAGTTTTTTCTTACCACATTTTGCTAGGATATGGCTATCCAAATCTTTGTTTAGTACTCAAGGTTTGTTGCTCTGATGAATGAACACAGAGCTTTATTCAATAAACACACTGAAAAAAAGATCACCTTAACAGATCTTTAAAACTTTTGCAAATCCCTTTTTATCTCTGTAAAATTGGCCCCATAACAAAAGAGCTGTTTAATTCAAACAGCCTCTTGCTCTTGTTTGCCGTGCTAATTCAGTCAGAAAGAACATCTTCCATATCACCTTGTGTCTTCACTAAGACTGTTATCAAACTGAACATGGCTGACCAAGCAATCACGTATAGTCCCTCAGCTCAGTTCACTCCAGTAGGAATGTGGATTAAAAAATACAATAAATAAAATGAAGTTTTGTTAGTATTGATAGGATAGCATATTAATTATTCATCCAACTGAAGCATCAAAGATATTGGCATAAAGAAGATTTTAACATATGGGCCTTAAATTTTAAAGAACCAGTGAAGTGCAGGAAATGTCACATTTGGATATCATTTATATCATAGTTTCATCCAGTGGTATATTTAGTTTCCTAGTGCAGGATACCTTGATAGTTTAGCTAGGCAAGGAAGAAGGTTATGTGCCAAGAAAGACAACACAAATCTCAGTGCTAAAGCGTCTGTGTGTTGAAGCTTCTGTGTGTACGTTTGTAAGTTAAATTTGTAAGTAAAGAAAGAAAAAAAATCAACTTTCACTAATTCAATCTAGAAACAGTCAGTGGGTTCTGTTTAGTTTCTGTCAAATTTAATCTATAGGAGACAGTTGATCTGTACCATATGTAGCCCTAAAAAAGCCATGAAAATCAGATCACATCCACCAAGTGAAACCTAGTGAAAAGACGATGAAAAGACAACTATTCCAGAATTCTTACCAACTGTGAGATTTAAGCTTTATAAGTTGAAATCAATTAATTCTGCATCATTTTATGAAGTGCTTATAAATGCTTTAAATCAAGCAATTCAAGTGCAATGAACATGTCCCCTTTAGCACCAGTGACAATAGCAATATTAGAGCTATGAGCAGACCAACATGAGCATGTGTCCCTAAGTGCTGTTTTGGGAACAGTATGATGAATTTATGCAAGGTTTGCATGCACACACTTATAAATGAATTTTCATTTAACAAGCTAGATGAGTTAAAGTTGAAGTTGTTTGGTCTGAACAGGTAAATGCCCGAGTTAAATCTTCATCTTAAACACTCCAAACATTGTTGAGAAAACACAAATAAATGCAGCATTCAACAGGGATTCAATCCCTGCCTGAAAACACAAAACCATCTATCCCAAGCCCACTTGACCCAGTTACCTTGACATAGTTTAACCTCTATTTGCTCATTATTATTCTGCATTTATACATAAAATAATAAGTTGTATACATTGGAAAATAAGTTTGTGCATTATTTTTTAAAGGTTTGTATTTTCCTGTATAATGTATGAGAATAACTTATTTACTGAAATATACTGACCTTCACATTACAGATTAGTGTCTATAGCCATGTGGCCTCCACTAAAGTTTCACCAGGGCCATGCTAATCCCATCACACTCAGCTAAGTCACTGAGAGCCATGTGTCTCAGTAGAAGAGAGTGGGTTTATGCTGCTGTTTGTGTCTGTGCATGTGCCTAGAAAAGTCCAGTGGCACTGATTTAAGGAAGATTAAAAACGTCAAATCTTAGCCTCTGAAAAACAATGCGTGTGAGTCACCACCTGTCAAATGTCACACAGGAAGCAGGCCCTTAAATCTGCCACCACCAACTCTCAATAGACCCACCACTTGCACTCCCAGCTAAGGGGACAGAAGAACAAAACCGGAACGCACTCAGTGAACAAATCCACTGAATTTATATCCCATGATTCCTTTATGTCAGACCTGCCCCGGCTGCATTTATTATGCTTTCCCTCTGGCAGTCATTCATCATGTCGTCAGATAGGGACAGAGGGGAGCAAAGCACAGGGTACAGCAGCTTCCTGGAACAGACACAGGGATCACTGCATAATCAGCTGATTCTCTTATGCCTAAAATACCTCATCTGCATTAACTTCATCGCTGCTGATTCATCTTATCTCTTCTGAATTGATTTACTGTGAATCACTAGGTTTGTACCACAGATATAATCAGGTTCATGTTTACAAAATAAGCTAGAGGACACAGCGCCTGAAGTGAAACATTCTGTGGAGTAATTGCAAGAGTAATTCAGCAGATTGTTTTAATGGTTGTCTGCCCACTGGAAGCATTTGTTTCTAAAATCTTGCTTTGCATATTTCACAATCTGGTATTTAGGTCACATCCGCTGAACGCATTTAAATATGGATTTTTGATGAAGCCAGTTATGGCAGTGAATTGTTATATAAACAAAGCAATCTAAATAGCACATAATTTCTGATATTAACTGAGTAGGAGGATATAGTTTACATTGAAATTTTAGTTGCTGCAGTTGAAGCAGGATGTTTCATAGAATCTACAGGTTTTGTTTAAAAATAATAACACCTACTTCCAAGTACAATTGTCTGTGCAGCTCAGTATCATGCGAGAGTACAGCCTGGTATATCTGTGACACCAAGATGATTTAGGCTTGGACAGGGCCTTGTTTGTTTTGTTAAAAGATGTAGCTATTTTAAGCGACATTGATCTGTGCCTCTACAGCCCCGCAAAAGAAGATATACCACTGTCAATGCTTCGGATTACTCTCTTTTATAGATGCACTTGGTGCATATTGCTGGCACTTTCACTCTGATGTGCTGCTTTAAAAACAGCTTTGATATTTATCTATTTTATCATTGTACTCTTGTGGCACTTTTGTGCGTTTGTTGCTATGTTTTTAAGTTGTTCCCCTGTCTTAAGCTGTTCCCTGTAAAGCAATGTGTCAAGTCTTATTCCCACACCCAGCAGGTTGTTGTTCTTCTTGATAGCTCACCAACAGGCACATTACCAACCCCAGTTGTTATTGTCATTGGTGCACAGCCCCAAGACATTGCCTTCTTCTGTTCACAGTTCCTCAGAGTGTTATGTGTCATGTAATAAGAGTGTACACCTTTAGTCTAAGTTGGGTCTGCAGGGACTCCAACGGCTAAGAAATGGGTGGGTGGGGGGAGATGTGAGATTGAGGCGGCACGTCTGGTTGCTGTCCCTGGGAGACAAATGGGCCATGGTCACCCAGCGATGTCCCCAGAAATCCCCAGATGTTACTGGACCTCATGCGGCCAGAGTAGTTGACAGGCCCGAGAGACGCACAGTCACCGCATGATTAATCACCACACACGCTGTAGCGAGCAGCTCTGCTCCCGCTGGCCTCATGCTGAATAACTGGGCATTTCACTGCAAAGTGTTCCCCTCTGTAAGGAAAACATAAAGGGAAAAAAGAAAGTAATGTTCAGATTACTATTTTGGTAATAACAACAACAACAACAACAACAACAACAACAGCAACAATAATAATAATAATAATAATAATAATAATAATAATAAGAAGAAGAAGAAGAAGAAGAAGAAGAAGAAGAATTATATTTTTAACTATAGTTAGAACTGGTATAAAATAAAGGTCACTGACGTAAAAAAGACAGTTGAAAGCCTAAAAAAATCAAGAATAAATAATAATAATAAAAAGACAAACAATCCAATACAGTCATGAGTAATAAGTTTTTGCACATTCAAGCTAGAAGTAAGGACGGGCTCATTGCTCACCAGAGATGGGCAGTAACGCGTTACTTGTAACGCGTTACTGTAATCTGATTACTTTTTTCAAGTAACGAGTAAAGTAAGGGATTACTATTGCAAAATCGGTAATTAGATTACCGTTACTTACCCGTAGGAACGCTGCGTTACTGCGTTACTAAAACCGTGATTTTTTTTGCGAGAATGTCTCATGACAGTGACATAAGCAAGTGCGACGTTGGTGACAGCAGCTGTGTGCAGATCAACAATGGATAATATATCGAGTGCGGGAGAGAGTATGAGCGTGCAGCGTTTAAAGTGTGGAAGTACTGACCTTACTTTGAGTTTGATTCCATAAAAAGTGACAAAAACATTAGCGTCCATCGTGCGTGGGAAGAAAACTTCTTTTTACAGCGAAAAAAACCCCTAAACTTCCGAGCAAGCACCGAGTAGCTACGACGTGATGGGAAACTCACAGAGACACTCGCGCGGATTCTTCAACTGACCGCAGCACACCTGCACCAGGGTAACCCTCCGCCTACCCTGCTCCTGCTTTACAGGTGAAAATAGAGCAAAAGGACCGCTGAGTCTTTGACTTTATTTATTTTCTGCTGTGTTTTACTTGCATCTGTTTGAAAGAGTGAGTGAAAACACAAAAAATATTTTATTTTATGTGCTGGAATGTGTAGAAAATAGGTTTAAATGTTAAACTAATTTATTCAAGTCAGAGAATGTTGCATATAATTAAATGTTTTGCTTGATGCATAAAGTTAAAAGATTAAAACTGATAAAACAAGTTTTAAAAAGAGACTTTTCCATTTGATTACATTTTGTATGATGGATTATGTAGAAAAAGTAGAATTGGGCTGAAAGATCTATCACTTTATCACCTCTTCAGGTTGTAAATCGTGTTTTTAAAAAGTAACTAAGTAACTAAGTAACTAAGTAATTAATTACTTTTGAAAATAAGTAATCAGTAAAGTAACGGGATTACTTTTTTGGGGGAGTAATCAGTAATTAGTTACTGATTACTTTTTTCAAGTAACTTGACCAACACTGTTGCTCACTGCTGGATCAGAGACTTCTATCTAGCTTCATGCACCTACGTACACTAAGACTAACATTTAGGATTCAAATAATTAATAACGTGCATTTTTTTTGACAGGGAAAATCATAAAGCATGAAAGAGACAAAGTCACCCAACACATGTCCCATCACTCATTTGTTATACAGTTTTACGAAATGATGAACTATCTTATAATGTGAAATTAATATGAAAATATGGGTATCAAATACCAGTTTAACAGACTGGAGGACGTGCAGTGCAGTTTTGATCAGACACACATTATGATGGCACTGGTCTTAATACACCTCTTATGTGCTTATAGGACATGGAAACAAACAAACAAACAAACAAACAAAAAATGTGTCAGTCTGTCAGTTCTGTTCAGTCTACATAATCACTGCATGAGGTAATCAAAGTTTCTGGCAACTTTCCAAATCAGTTGGATAAATAAATGAATGAATAAACAAATAAATAAATAAATAAGCAAAACCATATTCTTGTGATGGCATAAAATCTTCCTCTAAATATGTGAGGGGGGTTTAGGCTGTCATTCCATTTCAGTGGGCACTTTGAGGTCATAAAAAGTAACCAGAACAGTACGGAAGCTTAAAAAGGTTTTTCTTCTGGCTAATTTATCTTTGCTTGGCAGTTTTCCTGACATTTCTGAGCAGACATTTAGGATGTGTCCTCTCGCCACTGCTCTACTCCCTCTACACTTCAGAATGTGTGGCCACCCATGGCTCCAACACCATTGTGAAGTTTGCTGACGACACAGTGGTGTTGGGTGCCATCTCCAACAACGATGAGGCGGCCTACATGGATGAAGAGAAGAATCTGGCATCGTGGTGCCAGGACAACCACCTCCAGCTGAACGTCAGCAAGACCAAGGAGCTGGTGGTGGACTTCAGAAGGGGTCAGCACAGAGACTACAAGCCCATTATCATCAATGGAGCTCCAGTGGAGAGGGTGAAGTCCTTCAAGTATCTTGGTGTCCACATCTCCTCAGACCTGACATGGGCTGCCCACATTCAGGTCCAGACCAAAAAGGCTAGGCAGCGCCTGTATCACCTACGACAACTGAGGAAGTTCAGGGTCTCTCCAAAGATCCTCAGGATTTTCTATACAGGCGCTGTGGAGAGCATCCTCACACAGAACATGACATCGTGGTTCGGGAACAGCTGTGTGAAGGACCAAAAAGCTCTCCAGAGAGTGATCCGTACAGCAGAACGCTGCTGCAGGATTGCTCTCCCCCCGCTTCAGGACACCTTCACCAGGAGATGCCGGACTAGAGCAGCGCAGATACTGAAGGACCCGTCCCATCCTGGCAACAAACTGTTCCAACTTCTGCAATCTGGTAGAAGGTTCTGCATCTTCCGGGCAAGGACAGAGAGACTCAAGAGGAGCTTCTATCCCCAAGCCATCCGTGCCCTAAACACACACACCCGCCCTCTCACATCATCTATAATTGACTGAGACAGGACTCTTCCAGACACTCTAAACCAAGGCACAATGTACATTTCAATTCCTTTAACTTTAAATATGTTTATATTGTCTATCCTGTAAAATAGACAGATGTCTATTCATATTAATGTACAGAATTCACCTGCTTGCTGCTACTACTGCACATTCACCCAGTGTATATACACTATATGTATGTATATATATATAATGTTCTTCCTCTACACCCCCCCCCATTTTTGCACATGTCGAGGAGCGTGTCAGGCTACATTTCACTGTGTGTTATACTTGTATAACTATGCATGTGACAAATAAAGAACCTTGAACCTTGAACCTTGAAAAGGTAAAGATAAAATCTGAACAATGTAATGGTTTTTGTTTTATTTTGTTTCAATTGAACTTGTACAATACAATTAATTTTCCCCTAATTTTAAGGTAAATATTAATGACTGCCATGACTGACTGTCATGGTAGTCATGGATATTAACTAACACTGAAGATATCCCCTTATTGTGTGTGTGTGTGTGTGTGTGTGTGTGTGTGTGTTACATTATAGACTATTGAAAATGTAACTTTTGAAAGATTAAAAAAAGACTGCGAAGACATCTTGTTTCAATGATGAATTCATAAGAAAGCTTATGCTTCTTTAATCAGTTTTATTATGCTTTTGTTCCTCCAGCCTTGGTCTGATTGAAACTATAGTGAATGTTCAACATTTTCAGAAATATGTAGTTACTTGATCTGAATTGAATTTATGTTTCTTTTTTTTGTGTATTCTACCATGTCACTAATGTATATCAGATATCCTGTGTATGTCTGTGTTTGTGTATGAGTTGCACGTAGTTCATGTGGTTTTTTTCCTCATTAACTATAAAGTTTATTGAAGAGAAGCAAGAATGTTAGAAGCAGTCACAACTTTAAAATCTCTAACAGGTGAAGTGATAAACATTGATCATGTTGCTACAACTGAAGGTTTTGCTGGGAAGCCTTGGGTTCTGGCATTCCCATGGCTGTTACTTTGACACATACCACTCATTTAGACATTAATGCAGACTCATCTGATCTGGATGCAACTTCACTCCGATGGCACCAGTCTCACCAGCAAGCTAATGTACAACACCACAAAAAACCTACTTTAGAAACTTGACAACAAAATCATATCATTGAACTGCCCTCCAGTACCCACACCCCACAACCCAGAGAACCCAAATAAATCCACTGCCAATATCTTGGTGCTAGGTTCCATGCCTGTACCACAATAAGTCAACAGGATATAGCTGTTTTGAGCGACCTACACAAGATTTGGAAAATTAGGTTTTAATGTCATGGCTGATTAGTGTATATTAAAGTCATCACAAAAAGAAAAGAAAATCTTCTAGCTTCAGTTATGCTGTTAAATAATCTGATTCAAGAATGGCACAAAAATAAATTCTTGATCATCAGTGCCCTCGGGCACAGGCCATTACATTTCTGTGACAATAAGCCAAAAAGACACCACTCTTTGTCATTGTTTCTGTAAGACAACATACAGTAGCACCATGAAACAACTGGAAACATTTTCCTTATCATTTTGATATAACGCACTGTGATTAAATTGAGAAAGAAAACAATCTTTATAACATAAACACTGTTTCTTGCAAATAGTTATTTCAAAAGCTTGCCCCCCCCAAAAAAACAGAACAAAAAAAAAAAAAAATACAACCAACCAAGCAAATAAAAGACAAAAAAAAGAGAACAAAACCAGAAAAAACATAGTTCCAAATATTAGTTCATACAGTTGTACTTGTAGTTGAAACTGAATGTACGATAAGCTGCTCACTGGTCTTTGTTATACCTGCAACTGGTTTTACTCGCATCGGCAGCAATATTTACAGTAACTGCCAAAATTACACAAGTTTCCAGAAGTTCATTATATATTATGATTCTGGGTTTGTGCCTCTACTTCCTTCACTTTGATTTAATTTAGCTACAGGTCAGTTTACCCAGGTTCAAATAAGTTCACAATCATTTGAAAGGACTAACCCTCATACTTGAATATTTTTCTGCACAACAATAGAACACAAAAATTATTATGTGGCAAATCCCTTTTGCTAACCAGAAGATGTGGTTGATATTGTGTTTCAGACTTTGTTTCCTTTGCTTTCACTTACTGATGAGTTTTGTTTACATTTGTTTTTGCCTGTTTAGAAACCATTAACCAGGGAAAAAAATTATGTTTTTGTTTCAAATGTGCCCCTTCCTGACATGTTTAAAAATTGAGATTAGGCTACCCAGTGAATTTGAATGTGGCATTGAGATGTCCTTTTCAGTTGTTTATAATGTGACGACCTAGTATTGCCATAACCAAGACAATATCAACAACAAGCAGTATTTGAGTGTTAGGTTTAAACAGGTTAGAACAACTTCATGATCATATTCTAACTATGAATCCCCTACTTTCTTTGTGTCTGTGATTTCAAACAAAAATAACCTAATTGTGTCAAGTACCAGTCTTAGTGTCAATATACAGATGCATTTGCTTTAGACACAAATGCACAATAGGTGGTACAGCTAACACACTAATTTCAGTCCTTACCTACACAACTCCTTTTCTTATAATCCTTTGTAAAGATACAGTATTCTCTAGAGGTTGTTGAATGCCTAATGTATTGTGAGATGATAACACATCATCTGACAATATAAACAACCACAGAAAACAGAAAAGTACCTGGATTAAATTTTTTTGTTTTACATATGTTTAATATATATGGGTATTTCCTTTTCTTTTTTTTCTTTTTTTTTGCCAAGTTCAAAAAAAATAATAAGGGTGCTTGTTGTTGCCTTTTAGCTGTTTTATGTCTGCTAAGGTTAAGGTCAAAATGTATTTATGTATCTATTTATTTATTTTTGCAGGCCTCAGATCATGTCTTTCTTTGCAAATGGGCCTGAAATGAATTAATGATGCATCTTTCAGCTGCAATGGCAGTATTTCAGTATGATACCTTTTGCAGTTAAAAATGATAAATGGCTAAAAAAAGTGTAAATCATAAATTTAGAGCAAACAATTGTATCTTACATTTCAAAGTCAAAGTGCCAGTCAACACAAAGTGTGCTCTTGCTTGTCAGGCCACTTTAGATATGTGTTCATTAAAAAGTCAGCCTGATAAAGATAGTGGATGCGTGACTGGAAGAAGTGGAGGTCACAGTCAGTAAAGTCAAGTAAAATTGTTGGAGCAGAACTACAGCAAAAAACCAGGAACTCCTGTTTCTCCATTAAAACAATCAAGGAGCAATCCCAGACCAAGACATGAGCACAAATCCAAATAACTTTGTTTTGGAATAGTGATGACCTACTTTTCTTTTAACTGGAGCATTTCTGTATGAGAATATCTTGAGGAATGCTATCTGTTCCACATAATGTTTACAAAAAGTCAGAGGGAAGGATTACTTATTATGTTACTTCTCTCAAAAAGACTGATTTTGTCTGCAGCCTGGGTAATACCACTCCAGGAACGGACTGGTGGTGATGGCAAGTTGTTATCAAGTTGTTAACTCTTTTACCTTTATAAAGTTTTTTTTCTCCATCACTGTGAATAATGAAAGGGAAATTGATCATTTTTGTAAATTCTATTTTTACAAGTCTATTAGTGGGTTGTTTTTTTTTTTGCATTACAGTCTTGGCAATGGCGAATCTTCCCCAGTTGATCACCCTGACAGTTTTACTGCCTAGAGCAAAGCCTGTAATCCAGAAGGAGCTAGGGTGGTGATGACAGTTTCAGTGCTGGAACTGTTCCAGGGGTCATCATAGGGAATGCAATGTGTTTGGACAATAATATGAAAGCTACTTAAACCTAGAGCGATCACAGGAAGTGTAGCTCATGTAGCGGCAATGTTGACACGCTCATACTTACCTGACCACAGTGTGACCGTAGCTGGCTTTAGGATTTTTATTTCAATAGAAAAGCCATAGTCACAGTGACCTTGCTTGCCAAAGCTGCAGCTGAATGGTAACAAGTTATATTTCATCACCATGGCAGGTTTGGCTGTCCAGTAATGGAAGCGAATACTACCCATTATTGATCCTGTTGCTTTTGTTAATTTCCTTTGGAATCAGGCAGGTTGTTTTTATAGTTTAATTTCACGAAATTTACTTTGATTAAAGTTGATTTTTGTTTTACTGCTTCCATTTTTACTTTTGTTTATGCTCCTTATAAAGCTGTTGCAATTTTAATGGGTCTAGTAGATCCTGTTAGTATCACACTATGCAGTGTTTAATGTGGTGTGGTAATCAACTGGTGACTTCTGATAAGATGACTTTTTTGTGGCTTAACCTTAAAGTATATATGTAATCCATCATCAGTTGTGTCAATTCATAAAAATTAAGTTATATTTTTAAATAATTATGTATTTTAAAAAATGTGAATGTACAAAAGTGAATCGATTTGTAAGTTTTTAGCATTAAAACTAAGTTGTAGAGCCAAAAAATACAGATGGAATAATGGGGGTTAAAAGGACCAACTTAACTGATTTTACCCTGTTAACAAAATGCAGTGATGACAGGCATTCAAAGGTTTGTCATGACCTGCAGGCAGCTACATACAGTAGTTATCCTTTGACATATCACTCACACATACTGCAGCATCTTTTAGGGGAGTTTGATCAATTTCACGGTAGTCTGCAGAGTTCCCAGCGAGGAAGTTAAGTTTGAGAGGCTGCGATACCATCGAGCGCCCCCTTCCTCACCCATGCTTGGGTTGTCTAATCTGCCCTCCAGCTGCATCCAGCCAGATGAAGGGAACCCTGTTTACTCCTAATCTGTGTCGCCTGTGATCCGTTCCCCACCTCGGCAGCACATGCACCACTGGGTGCAATGGAGGGAGGGGGGAAGTATCCGTTTGTTTTCTTCTTGTCATCGTGGAGGTTAATGGAAGGAGAGGCATGAGCCGCTTGAGGAAACAGAAGATGGAATATTTGGTTTCACTTTGTGCAAGCTCTCCTTTCCTCTGTCATCTCCTCCGCCTCCTTTTTTCACTGCCCATTTTCTTTGTTTTCTCTTTTTAGTTTTCCCTGTCTGACTCCTGGATTTACATTTTTTTCATGCCTCTGCCTTTCTCTTGTCTTTCTCCTGCTAACAGAACAACAACAGAGCAAACAATGAATTTTTGATTGGACAATGAAATGTATTTTGTTCTAAACACAAGATAAATGATGGAAGAGCTACTTTTGATGTTCTGTGCAAAAGTGTAGAATATGAAATTGTAATGTTTCTGAAGTGAAATGTGTGAGAGTTATTTAAACAAATTATGCCATAGAGAAATATGTCACAATCAGTTCAATTTACATGCACAAACCGAGAAAGCATGTTTTTAGTGCTTTTTATCGCTCAGCAGTGAAAAGTTTGCAATGATTAATTAAAAATTAACCTGCTTTAGTTTCTGCAAATCAACAAGTTAATTTTAAATTAAGGAAAAACATATAGAATGTAACACTTCAAGTGTGACAGCTTCAAATATAATTTAGTTTGCTCATATTTCTGGATTATCTCTTTACCCTACAATCTCTCTCTCTCTCTCTCTAATATATGTTATTATATATATATATTATACATATAGATCCTTCTTGAACTCTTTCACCACTGCCCCAGAAATTCAAATATACACAGGCATTCACAGTTTCACATTTTCAGGATTCTCTGAAAGGAACATTCTTCTTCATATCACTCACACTGATGGATCTAAAATCTGTCTTGATAGGAGACGGATCCAGGACAGCCTCAATGTAAAAAAAATAATAAAAATCGACCATATGTACAATCTTATAAAATGTATAACTCCTGCTTTAACTGATGCCAGATATCAAAACATGTCAGATTTGATGGAAACAATTATGTCAGAGTTAATATAATTATTCTGATCCTTTTATTTGAATGAAAATATCCTAAAATAAAGAAATTTTAAAAAAAATTGTGCTATTATGACAAATTGAACCTGGTGCTTAAAAGTTCACAGAAAATAACTATTTAAGAGAAGCCTTGCACATCACTGCCATACCCTAAGTACTAAAAAATTAAAAATGTCACATTAATCACTGTGTTTCAACCTCTGCCTAGCCATCAGAACACCATTATTTACAAATCTATCAAGCTTAATGACAAGTTTACACATTTCAGACATGCCAAATCACAGGTTTTGAACAGAAGCCCCATGAAATGACAAAAAAAAAAGATTATTGTTGTCTATTTGGCATTCCAATGTTAGCTTAAAATACGAGAAAAGGATTCTAATAAAGCATACATACCTGGTCTGACCTGAAGTTTTTAGGCATATTCCATGTTAGTTATCACAAATCACAAGTATCAGAAAGGTCCCTCAAAAAGACTACCAATCTGGACTTCCATTAGCAGAAACCTGAAATTTCCAGCTGACAAAATTATTCACGTCTAAGCTCAAGTTCTGTGTGTAACTTTTTAATTTCACTTTTTCAATTTTTGTCTGTCTTTGTCTTCTCTATCTGTCTGTTAGGCTGATGGGGAAAATGCCCATTACTGTCTTTAACAGGGCCAGGAGGCAGAGCATGTGAGTGCATCCACAAGCAACATTAAAACAGAAAATGCATGAGAGATAAAAAATGGTACAGTCTAAACCCATGCAGCGTAACATGTCATCAAAAGAGGTAGGACGCAGCAGGTTTGCTGGGTCTTTGGATGACAGCAGCATATAATCACTCAAAAGACTTCATATCATGCATTTGCAGCTACAATTATTTTTTCTCAAAAATATATAGAATGAAAGAACTGAAAATATGTGCTGTCTTTAATCAATTTCAGG
Organism: Maylandia zebra; assembly: GCF_041146795.1. Classification (NCBI taxonomy): domain Eukaryota; kingdom Metazoa; phylum Chordata; class Actinopteri; order Cichliformes; family Cichlidae; genus Maylandia; species Maylandia zebra. The sequence continues at coordinate 38,814,643 of NC_135173.1, read as the reverse complement.
GGAAAACCCACAGATTTCACTGAAAGTGAAGTGACCATTCTTTTTCAACAGTACAGGGAGTGCAGAATTATTAGGCAAGTTGTATTTTTGAGGAATAATTTTATTATTGAACAACAACCATGTTCTCAATGAACCCAAAAAACTCATTAATATCAAAGCTGAATGTTTTTGGAAGTAGTTTTTAGTTTGTTTTTAGTTTTAGCTATTTTAGGGGGATATCTGTGTGTGCAGGTGACTATTACTGTGCATAATTATTAGGCAACTTAACAAAAAACAAATATATACCCATTTCAATTATTTATTTTTACCAGTGAAACCAATATAACATCTCCACATTCACAAATATACATTTCTGACATTCAAAAACAAAACAAAAACAAATCAGCGACCAATATAGCCACCTTTCTTTGCAAGGACACTCAAAAGCCTGCCATCCATGGATCCTGTCAGTGTTTTCACCATCAACATTGCGTGCAGCAGCAACCACAGCCTCCCAGACACTGTTCAGAGAGGTGTACTGTTTTCCCTCCTTGTAAATCTCACATTTGATGATGGACCACAGGTTCTCAATGGGGTTCAGATCAGGTGAACAAGGAGGCCATGTCATTAGTTTTTCTTCTTTTATACCCTTTCTTGCTAGCCACGCTGTGGAGTACTTGGACGCGTGTGATGGAGCATTGTCCTGCATGAAAATCATGTTTTTCTTGAAGGATGCAGACTTCTTCCTGTACCACTGCTTGAAGAAGGTGTCTTCCAGAAACTGGCAGTAGGACTGGGAGTTGAGCTTGACTCCATCCTCAACCCGAAAAGGCCCCACAAGCTCATCTTTGATGATACCAGCCCAAACCAGTACTCCACCTCCACCTTGCTGGCGTCTGAGTCGGACTGGAGCTCTCTGCCCTTTACCAATCCAGCCACGGGCCCATCCATCTGGCCCATCAAGACTCACTCTCATTTCATCAGTCCATAAAACCATAAAACCAGTCTTGAGATATTTCTTGGCCCAGTCTTGACGTTTCAGCTTGTGTGTCTTGTTCAGTGGTGGTCGTCTTTCAGCCTTTCTTACCTTGGCCATGTCTCTGAGTATTGCACACCTTGTGCTTTTGGGCACTCCAGTGATGTTGCAGCTCTGAAATATGGCCAAACTGGTGGCAAGTGGCATCTTGGCAGCTGCACGCTTGACTTTTCTCAGTTCATGGGCAGTTATTTTGCGCCTTGGTTTTTCCACACGCTTCTTGCGACCCTGTTGACTATTTTGAATGAAACGCTTGATTGTTCGATGATCACGCTTCAGAAGCTTTGCAATTTTGAGACTGCTGCATCCCTCTGCAAGATATCTCACTATTTTTGACTTTTCTGAGCCTGTCAAGTCCTTCTTTTGACCCATTTTGCCAAAGGAAAGGACGTTGCCTAATAATTATGCACACCTGATATAGGGTGTTGATGTCATTAGACCACACCCCTTCTCATTACAGAGATGCACATCACCTAATATGCTTAATTGGTAGTAGGCTTTCGAGCCTATACAGCTTGGAGTAAGACAACATGCATGAAGAGGATGATGTGGACAAAATACTCATTTGCCTAATAATTCTGCACTCCCTGTACACAATGTTATTGATTGACAGTGGCAAGGAAATGGTCTGCCAGTTTTCTGGATTGGGAAATGTACTAAATGAAGATTCACAGCTCAACAGCAAAGACAAAAACAGAACACTGAGTGCTACTCCTGACTGTCACTCATTTTGTTTTTGGTTTTTATTTTCTTACCGTTTGTGAGAGACTATCAAAAGAGCAATTTCCAAAGCTGTTGAATATTTTTCTTGAGTTAACCTCAGATTACATTTATTACTTAGTTATTTAATTTTGTTTTACTTTAAGCTCTACTTAATTGTTTGTCTTATCCTATCAATGCTATTTGCAGGATAAACAGTAAAATGATTCATTCATTTTGCACTTGCTTGAATAAGTTGAAATGAAAATCCTTAGATCAAACAAATAATAAACAAATAATAGATGCTACTCGATGAACCAAAAAATGGATTAGACAATACAAGAGATAATTGTATCATCCAAAAAGCTTAATGTACATATATGACATATGCAGATTCAGTGCTTCAAAAAAGTTTTCTTTTTTATGTTGTATCTGTATCCTGAAAATCCTTGAAAATTGTTTTTTGAAAAATGTTTAAGAACACTACAATGATGCAAGTCTATTCATCTGATCAATAATAATAATAATAATAACTTAGCCACCACATACATATAGTGCTTATATACCTTTAGATAAAGGTTGAAGGTACTTTCAGTCACTATGGTCAGCTACCTGCAGACCTGAGGTCAATTACGACAGAACAAACATGAAACCTTTTTATCTTCACAGACTTAAAGGTAATAACTGTGTGTGTGTGTGTGTGTGTGTGTGTGTGTGTGTGTGCAAGTGTGGATGTTATTTTTGATTTTTTTATTGCCTTAAAGCATGGATGGATGGATGGATGGATGGATGGGTGGATGGCTTTCTTTCTGTGTCTCCCAGCACAGTGTCATGGAGGAGATTCCAGGAGAGAGGCAGGTATTCTACGAGAACTGGACATGGCCATAGAAGGTCAGTGGGACTGGTATCTGATGAGCGCTGCCAGAGCCCTAAAAAGGGACCTCCTGCAGTCCACTGGTGTGAATGTCTGTGATAAAACAATCAGACACAGACTTCATGAGGGTGGCCAGAGGGCATGATGTCCTCCAGAGGGCCCCACATCAAGACAGCCTGCTTAATTCCAATCGGGCTTCACAATGCTCACTGCCACAAAGCTCTGTTTGCATTTGCTATTGTTCTAGAAAAAACATAAAGAATTTTATGCTGCCTGTAACAATGTTCGGGATAACCAGTTTGGTGGGATGGTCTGGTCAGCCACATGTATGGAGAGACGCACAGACCTTTGTAGACTAGGCAACCACACCTCGGCTGCTAGTGGGTCCTGGTGCTCATCTCTGAAGGATGAAAACTATTAAACATTTAAATAAATAAAGATTATGAAAAAATTCTAAAGATGCATCTAAAAGGTATAAACTGCCCTTCACTCCCCCATGAGACAAACACAGAAGCAAAAAATGTTCGACATGAGCAATGCCAATATGTTATTATTTTATTTTAATCCTCAATTACACCTATCTCGATTAAAGCCAAATTTGTATGATTGGCATTACTTTCTAATGAATAATATAATTAAATAAGTGTCTGTCTCACATCTTTAATGCAGTTGTGTGTATACTGTAGTGCTC